>NC_137016.1:36325734-36353234 GCF_032717465.1 Coenobita brevimanus | reverse complement strand
GCAGGTGGTGGTGAGTGACAGGTAGCAGGTGGTGGTGAGTGACAGGTAGCAGGTGGTGGTGAGTGACAGGTAGCAGGTGGTGGTGAGTGACAGGTAGCAGGTGGTGGGTGGCATGTGCTATGTGGCAGGTGCGTGGTAGGTGGATGGTGGAAGAGTAGGTGGTAGTCAGACCGGTGGGAGGTGGGTAATGGTTGGCAGGTGGGTGGCAAATGGGTTGCAGGTGGGTGGCAAATGGGTCGCAGGTGGGTGGCAAATGGGTCGCAGGTGGGTGGCAAATGGGTCGCAGGTGGGTGGCAAATGGGTCGCAGGTGGGTGGCAAATGGGTCGCAGGTGGGTGGCAAATGGGTCGCAGGTGGGTGGCAAATGGGTCGCAGGTGGGTGGCAAATGGGTTGCAAGTGGGTGGCTGGTAGATTGGCAGGTGGATGTTGGGAGGTTGGCAGGTGGGTGTTGGGAGGTTGGCAGGTGGGTGTTGGGAGGTTGGCAGGTGGGTGTTGGGAGGTTGGCAGGTGGGTGTTGGGAGGTTGGCAGGTGGGTGTTGGGAGGTTGGCAGGTGGGTGTTGGGAGGTTGGCAGGTGGGTGTTGGGAGGTTGCAGGTAGGTGGGAGGTTGCAGGTAGGTGGGAGGTTGCAGGTAGGTGGGAGGTTGCAGGTAGGTGGCAGGTGGGTGGGAGGTTGCAGGTAGGTGGCAGGTGGGTGGCAGGTGGGTGGCGGGTGGGTGGCAGGTGGTAAGTGGCAGGTGGTAAGTGGCAGGTGGTAAGTGGCAGGTGGTAAGTGGCAGGTGGTAAGTGGCAGGTGGTAAGTGGCAGGTGGAGGGTAGGAAGCTGAAAATAACAATTCAATACATAGTTTAAATAATCAAACATTTCACAGAGTTGTCTCTCCGTGGGCGTAAAGCTTAACTGGACCAACTGAATCAGTAAATATAATGACAGTCAGTTAACGTATACAAGTACTAGGCCTGTACTGACAAAGGTACTGACTGACTAACTGGTAAAACGAATACTGACAGGAAGTGAAGACTGAGGATGTGGTCTACCTGAATCAGCTAAATATGTGGACTGACTGACTGTGGGTGTGGACTGTGGGTGTGGACTGTGGGTGTGGACTGTGGATGTGGACTGTGGATGTGGACTGTGGATGTGGACTGTGGATGTGGACTGTGGATGTGGACTGTGGATGTGGACTGTGTGGAATGAGGGTGTGGACTGTGCGTGTGGAATGAGGGTGTGGATTAACTGATTAACTCAACATCTGGACGGTGGGTCTGGATTAACTGAACTGGACGGGAGTGGACTGAGAATGTGGACTGAACTGGACTGAATTATGGGTGTGGATTACGCAGACTGAACTGGAGTGGACTGTGGATGTGGACTGACTGGTTGGACTGGACTGGTTGGACTGGACTGGGGGTGTGGACTGGGCTGGACTGGACTGGGGGTGTGGACTGGGCTGGACTGGACTGGGGGTGTGGACTGGACTGAATTAGGGGTGTGGACTGACTGACTGGACTGGACTGGACTGGGGGTGTGGACTGACTGACTGGCTGGACTGAACTGGGGTGTGAACTGACTGACTGGACTGGACTGGATTGTGTGTGGGGGTGCGGACTGGACTGGACTGTGGGTGTGGACTGGACTGAATTGGGGGTGTGGACTGACTGACTGGATTGGAGTGGGGGGTCAGGACTGACTGAGTGGACTGGACTGGGGGTGTGGACTGACTGGACTAGACTGGACTAGACTGGACTGGGGGTGTGGACTGACTGGACTAGACTAGGGGTGTGGACTGACTGACTGGACTGGACTGTGGGTGTGGTCTGACTGGCTAGACTAGACTAGGGGTGTGGACTGACTGACTGGACTGGACTGTGGGTGTGGACTGACTGGCTGGACTAGACTAGGGGTTTGGACTGACTGCCTGGACTGGACTGAGGATGTGGACTGACTGGACTGACTGGCTAGCTGGACTGTGAATGTAGACTAAGTCGACTGGACTGTGCACTAAGTCGACTGGTCTGTGCACTAAGTCGACTGGACTGTGCACTAAATAGACTGGTCTGTGCACTAAATAGACTGGTCTGTGTACTAAATAGACTAGTCTGTGCACTAAATAGACTGGTCTGTGCACTAAATAGACTGGTCTGTGCACTAAATAGACTGGTCACTAGGGCTGTGGACTGACTGACTGACTGGGTCACTAGGGCTGTGGACTGACTGACTGACTGGGTCACTAGGGCTGTGGACTGACTGACTGACTGGGTCACTAGGGCTGTGGTCTGTGCACTGAGTAGACTGGACTGTGCACTGAGTAGACTGGACTGTGCACTGAGTAGACTGGACTGTGCACTGAGTAGACTGGACTGTGCACTGAGTAGACTGGACTGTGCACTGAGTAGACTGGACTGTGGACTAAGTAGACTGGACTGTGGACTAACTGGATTGGACTGTGGACTAACTGGATTGGACTGTGGACTGACTGGATTGGCTGACTGACTGGATTGGCTGACTGAAGGATTGAAATGACTGATGCTGACTGACTGATGCTGACTGACTGATGCTGACTGACTGATGCTGACTGACTGATGCTGACTGACTGATGCTGACTGACTGATGCTGCTAGGATGTGGACTGTGACGGTATGGACTAAGTGACTGTGAACTGAGTGACAGGGTGTGGACTGAGTGACAGGGTGTGGACTGAGTGACAGGGTGTGGACTGAGTGACAGGGTGTGAAATGAGTGACAGGGTGTGAAATGAGTGACAGGGTGTGGACTGTGACAGGGTGTGGACTGAGTGACACTGGGCATAGACTGACGATCTGACAGTGAAATATAATTGGGGAGTCTGATTGGCTAAGGGGTTGGACTGATAGATCATAAGACTGGACTGACAGGGGTTTACAAGGCTGTGGACTGACAGGGGTTTACAAGGCTGTGGACTGACAGGGGTTTACAAGGCTGTGGACTGACAGGGGTTTACAAGGCTGTGGACTGACAGGGGTTTACAAGGCTGTGGACTGACAGGGGTTTACAAGGCTGTGGACTGACAGGGTTTACAAGACTTTGGAGTGAATCAGTAAAGGAATGTAGTGATGAAGGCTGTGGAGTGAATCAGTAAAGGTATGTAGTGATGAAGGCTGTGGACTGAATCAGTAAAGGTATGTGGTGATGAAGGCTGTGGACTGAATCAGTAAAGGTATGTAGTGATGAAGGCTGTGGACTGAATCAGTAAAGGTATGTGGTGATGAAGGCTGTGGACTGAATCAGTAAAGGTATGTGGTGATTAAGGCTGTGGACTGAATCAGTAAGGGTTTGTGGTGATAGTGGGTGTGGACTACCTGAGTTTTTGAAGGTGGGGACTGTCCATGGGTGTAGGACGACTGACTGGTTGTGGGTGTGAGTCACTGACGTGAATTTTGATTGAACTGACCTACTACCAATGACTGACTGATGATGAGGACTAACATAGGGTGTGGACACACGGGTCAGTGAGGCTGTGGACTGACTGGGTCACTAGGGCTGTGGACTGACTGACTGACTGGGTCACTAGGGCTGTGGACTGACTGACTGACTGGGTCACTAGGGCTGTGGACTGACTGACTGACTGGGTCACTAGGGCTGTGGACTGACTGACTGACTGGGTCACTAGGGCTGTGGACTGACTGACTGACTGGGTCACTAGGGCTGTGGACTGACTGACTGACTGGGTCACTAGGGCTGTGGACTGACTGACTGACTGGGTCACTAGGGCTGTGGACTGACTGACTGACTGGGTCACTAGGGCTGTGGACTGACTGACTGACTGGGTCACTAGGGCTGTGGACTGACTGACTGACTGGGTCACTAGGGCTGTGGACTGACTGACTGACTGGGTCACTAGGGCTGTGGACTGACTGACTGACTGGGTCACTAGGGCTGTGGACTGACTGACTGACTGGGTCACTAGGGCTGTGGACTGACTGACTGACTGGGTCACTAGGGCTGTGGACTGACTGACTGACTGGGTCACTAGGGCTGTGGACTGACTGACTGACTGGGTCACTAGGGCTGTGGACTGACTGACTGACTGGGTCACTAGGGCTGTGGACTGACTGACTGACTGGGTCACTAGGGCTGTGGACTGACTGACTGACTGGGTCACTAGGGCTGTGGGTTGACTGACTGACTGGGTCACTAGGGCTGTGGGTTGACTGACTGACTGGGTCACTAGGGCTGTGGGTTGACTGACTGGGTCAGTAGGGTTGTGGACTGACTGGGTCAGTAGGGCTGTGGACTGACTGGGTCAGTAGGGTTGTGGACTGACTGGGTCAGTAGGGCTGTGGACTGACTGGGTCAGTGGGGCTGTGGACTGATTAAAGCTGTAGACTGACAGACAGTGAGTGTTTGGAGTACTGGAGAATGTGGGGTGAATCTTGAAGGGCTTGGAGTGATGGATGTGCACTGAATCAGTAAGGGTTTGAAGTGATAAAGTGTGTGGACTGACTAGAGTGAATGTGATCGACTAGAATGTAGACTGACTAGATGTACCGACTGCTGATCAGTGAGTCAATTGGTTGAAGGTACTGAGAGGCGGAATCAGTGACTGTGGAGTGCCTGGGCCTGTGACTGCCTGACTGACTGGGGGTCTAACAAAGAGGGAAGATGGTTAAGTAATCAGGACGGGGCGTGATATAAATTTATAAAGGGCCAGTGATGAGGCAAGACTTAGCTAACCAACTGACAAGAGGCAAACGACTTGAGTTATTAAAAAAAGCAGAAAGGTGAAAGCAAGTCCATAAGGTTATAGAGTTATTTATGAAACACCTTTAATTCATGTGATCAGCCTGCATTCCACGATATAGTGTAGTTAGCAACGATACAGAAAAGCCAGGCATTCATTACGTTTCAAGAAGTAAATAAAATGGGTCATGTCTACACCTTGGTGCTCTTTTAAAATGATACGACCCTATGACAGAATTGACGACGACTAAGGGCTGACCAAAGCCTAAATATTAACTGAAGGCCGAGTGTTTGGAGGTAAACCGAGTCGTGAACTAAATTTACTATATCCTGACTAACGACTGATTGGTGTTAAGTCAACTAAAATATTGTGAGGTTCAAAGTCCTTGTACATTACCGGATAAGAACGTTGAGGATACTTCTGGGTAGGCAGCGATCCTCGGAGGGGTAAATTCAAGACAAGGTATCAATGGCACCGAGCAGTATGTTGAGGTGGTACAAACTGGATGATTTCCCTCCTGTAAATGCCATATAAAATTAGCAGGACTTACAACAGTGTATTCGTTATTTCTGACTGTCTCTGTTGAAAATATCCACACTTATTTTATCGTCAAAAATGTTTACATTATTTTGGCTTTGTCACTTACTGTACCAGATAATTTGCCCTTGTTATATTGTCTCATCGTACGTAGTGTTTTGCGAAGTACTTACCTGATCTTCCCTTCAGATGAGGTTCTTTGTTGAGGTCCCTCCCACGGTCGCTGTCAGCGTCATCTCCTTCGGTCACGATCAGCATCATCCCTCCCACGGTCAGCATCACCAGTGTCCCTCTACCATCGGCTTCTCTCCAGCATCCCAGCCTTCACTCCACCTGCCAAGTAGGTATCTTATTTCTACAGTTCATTCGTCAATTTGGGAGATTTTTTTTTTTTCGCGGCCATATTACGTAGCTCAGACAGACTACGACAGTACTACGGTGTTACACATCCATAGCACTTTTTCGTAACTGGCACAAAGTTCTGTGTTAATTATGCTACAACTTATCAGTCAAAACGGGGATTCAATTATGAGCCAAACTAAAATTAATGCATCGTCTCCATAAAATAAGCATGTCAGATGCAGCCATTTATTATGTCAGCTGGATTCCAACATTTTTCTAATACATTAAAAACTACAAATTCAAGAAACTAGCAATTTAATTTAAAGGTAGCAGTGGAAATTTGACAGAGGCAAAATCTTCTTAAATAACTGCAATGTAACGACCAAGAACGTTGAGAATGCACTTTATGAAGAGGCTTTCGAGTTCTTTAATAACTGTACCGAAACTATATCTTATTTAACTCAGTAATTTCAAGGATGATCAGTTATTTTATGGGAATGTTCTTTACAGTATTACGCAATGCACTTTTAAAGGTTAAATGCTGGAAAAAGATATGTGGTCTTTAACTTACGCATGTGCAGACAGATAGAACTTTTGATAGCATGTTACATCCCCAAAGACGTGAATTGTTTAATTTTGTTTAGTAGTATTTTCGCAATTATTCTCTCTGGTTTGCTTAGTGTTTGGTAGCTGTGTCAAGTTGAAGGGACAAGCTAGCAATCTTATGAACAAACTTTAGCACAAGACTGAAAACTTAAATTATTTCTTACCATTGCAGCTGCTGTTGGCGTATTGGTTGCACTTCCACACCAGCACTGCAGCTCCACTTCGACGCTGCAGTCCTACGCTGACGCCGCACGCAACGCCGACACAGTAGGCCCCAACGACGACCCAGCCCTAACGCCGACCCAACGACCTTCACGCCGACAAAACGACCTCCACGCCGACACAACGACCTCCACGCCGACCCAACGACCTTCACGCCGACACAACACCCCCACGTCGACGCCACAGGTTCCGCCCCCCGTCGTAGGCTCGTCGTCTGCATCAGTCTGTAAGATTAACATAGTCACAGCAACAGTTCTCAGTTATAATTCTTCATCAGTTGTCTTAATTCAGTATATGTTAGTGATAGCATAGTGACGTTCCCACTAGATTAAATTTCTTTAATACCTCTTCCTTCACGATTTGTTTTGCATAATTGTGCCATCTTCCTATACATTTTGTCTGGTATCTACACAATGCCTAAGTTAAGTAAAAGAGTAACATTTTGCATCTACAAGTAACGTGATGCTATAGCCTGTTTTCACCTGCCTTTACCACTAACACCTTTACTGGTATGTGTAATATATTAACTATTTCATTACGTATGTCCTGGCTACATGAAATTCGATGGACTTACGCTAAAAGGTAGGATTTTTTTTTTTTTTAAATGTGTCCGATTCTGGGCATAGGCTTCACAGCCTGCTCTCAAGGCCCAGTAGTCCTCCTACATGCCATACACCTCTACATGTCACCACTTCGACGCTAACACCCATCGTTCATATTGAATACATAGCTGGGCTGTCTCATATTGGTATTAGCAGGGGTATTTTTTCGACATGTCGGCGGGTCTTCTGGTAGATCTGTAAAGTCCGATTTTATGAAATTCAGATCCTTAAGCTGTTCCCTGCCCCAGCAGGGATTTGAACCTGGGTCCGGTAGGACTGCAGGCCACCTCTCTACCGATTGAGCCACCTCCTCCCCTTGATTATTAGTCAAAGTCTCCAGTCTGATTACACTTTGCTATCCACTGAGCATGAAGAGATTATGGATATTTGTCAGGTTAGGGTAAACGGACTAGAGATATCCTACTGAGCTAACGAGAATACGGTCACAAGGGAAAGGTTGCCAACAGCTTACACACCAGCATCTCGTTGATGTAGTAGCTCGTTCTCTCGTGGGTCTTATCTCCTCGCTCCTCTGCCCGTCCGTTCTCGCCCCCTCGCCCGTCCTCGCTCTTCCATCCCTCCGTCCTCGCTCCCTCGCTCGTCCGTCATGCTCCATCACCCCTTCTTCCGTCTTCGCTCCCTCTCAGCACATCGGGTCCAGGGAAGCTGCGTGGTCGATGATGCATCTCCGCTCTTCTGTGCTCGCCTGTCAAAAGAACAATCATCAAAACCTAATCTGCTTTTAGTGCTGACTTATATCAAAGTAAGGCCACATACAGGTTTAGGAAAAAAAAAATATGTGCATTAGGTGTTTAGGTCTTTACTGTTCAAGATTAATATAATTGAATTTTCTGTCATGTGTTACATTGGGCTAATTTCAATTCCATTTCAGGATCATTCAGTTACCTGTCTTATCGCTGAAGTTGCTGCTGCTGCTGCTGCTGCTGCTGCTGTTACTGATGCCGGCGAGGACAACGACGATGCTGATGCTGTCGCACCTCCGTTGGTGGTGTATCGCCTCTCAGACAAAAACTCGTGTCCAGCAGCCAACAACGACAACCACAGATATGTCCGGCCGGACAACCATACAACCAACATCAACGAAGTAAGCTAATAGATGACCTAAGACTACCACGCCTAACTTTACCCGGCCTAGAAAGCCAACCTAGTTGACCATAACTCTGCTGCTTAACCCACCTAAGCTTGCCCCATGACCCTCCCTGCTCCTGGCTACCCCCCACCCCCACCCCAGCCTGCCCTCCACCCTACCATCACTACACACCAGCGAGGCAATCTGTGGGGAAAAAGATTAAACCATATAAGTATAAAAGGTTAGGTCATATTATTACAAGAGATTATAAATAAGTGCAAGTCAAGAATTAAGTAGTGCATTCAAGAGTTTACTCGTTTGTTCATATTATAAATGCTCACTTTCAACAACGATTATCGCAAAATTATAAGCAAATATAATAGCAATTTACAAAATTATTGCATATACCTGTTGCTGAAGCTGCTGTGTTGATCCTTCAGTACGATGACGCCTGTATAATTGTATTCTGGCTGCCTCTGACGGATTTATTCAGATCAAGAAGGGTGTCCAACAGAAGGGACTAAAAGCAGCCTCCATCCATCCATTTTGGTGCTGGAGAGGGACACCATGTGGTGGCACCGATAGTACCAAAAGGATGGTGGGCTGCAGGACGGGTAACTTCTTTAATCAGTGCAATGGTTAATACATGCATCTCTCGTAGTGAAGGTGTTAATTCTTGCTTGATATTCACTCCTCACTGCTGCTGAACATTGTGCCAGCGAGCGAAGTAGAGCCTGGAAAAAATGCAGAGTTAGCTAATTTGTGGAGACGAAGATTGAGGCGAAATACGAATATGTCATTTATCTTACTGAGACTTGTTTAGCCATAGCATTTTCTATTTCTGCCACTGAGCTTGGTGACAGAGGAAGTAAAAGAACGATATTGTGGACCAGATTAATGAGAGAACTGATAAAAACGACCCAGAAATCAGGGTATTATTGCCAATTATTACAGTCAACCCCGTCGGGTATTCCAGCCTTTCCTATGACAAATTCCTCAAATTAGAAGAGGGAGGGGGTCTTCTCTATGGCATATCCTTCGCAAATGTGTCTTAGGTTAGGGGTTAAGTTTGTTTACGTTAGGTCAGGTTAGGTTACGTTAGGTTAATTTAATAAAAAAATAGGCAAGAATTAGCCTCAAACATTCGAAATATGGGTAAATTCTGCCCCTAGAGAAAAAAATGAGAAAAACTTATCTCGGTCGATTTCAAGGATTTTATTTCGTATATGACTTCAACCCCAAATAGGGGTTAGGCATCACTTGTGGCGGAAATTAATCTAAATCATTCGAAACAGGGGTAAATCCTACCCCTAGTGAAAGAAAAAATGAAAATACCCCGACTGTAATAAACGACAAAAAATCCGAAATCAGTTTTAACCTCTTCAGTTCTATGACAATCTTTTTTGTTTGGAGCATGCTGGTTTCAGACGATTTTATTGAACATAGGACTTGTAACAGTGAAGGGGTTAAGGCTGTATCAGACCTCATTAGACCAAATTCTCTAAGCTGATTTAAAGAGTTCGGAAATAGCGGGAATAATAGGCAAAATACACTATCTTAAAGGGAAGCATATCAGTGGCAGAAATTGATCCTGTAATAAACCCTTCCAGTCTGATACCAGGCAACCACCAGACGATTTTATTCAGCTTAAGGGATCTCTCGTAGTTAAAGGATTAATGAAGGCTGTGTCTAACCTCTCTAGTTCGAAAAAATAATCTCCACATTTTGAAAACATATCCCTAGTTACACAAAAATACCCATAATTCTTTTAATTCGTAAAAATAAGGTAAATGCGGTTGTCTTCAGATGCGAGGAATAAAATCGTATAATTCGTCATCGGTTCACTGGGGTTAACGGGAGGATTTAGTCACGATCAGGCACCAACATACGTGGCCTATTGCCAGTCTTACTGTTTGTGGCAGAGTAGGAAAAATTCTTACTGTAAAACTATGTATATTAAAAATGAATTAGGTAGACAGCAGTCAGTAATGAGGACAAGAGTCTTGGTGTTGGCAGCATTGATATTTCACCAAGTTGAAAATACAGTCTGCCGGCTTCCTTCACCTCACTGGCAGACATTGCAAAGACCGGTAAAATTCCTAAGAATATTTGGCTATTTCTTAAAAAAAAAAAAAATGATATAAATTAAATTCGAGCTTCTTTTCCCCCGAAAGCCACCAAAAACTTGGAAAGTAAGTCACGCTTGAAATAATACACTTTTAAATTCACTTAACAGACCTGAAATGGAGAGGAAAAATCGCCAAAGTCATCAGCTGGGCAGGTGGAGCCTGGAGGTCCGTCCTGTAAGGCGTCTGAGGTTCAAATGACAGGCATTGGTCGCCGCCATAACGTCATCAGCTTGGTTAGTTCACCGCACCGCCACCAGAACCACACACGCCTTCTCACCCCCACCACTGCTTGTTTTCCGCCATTTTAAGGTCAATTTATGCCATTATTACTACTTCTAGTGCTATATTCCTTTATTATTTCGTAGAAGTAATACAGTTGACTTAGATCTCGTGCAAATCATATCCTAGGTTAAATAATGAGATCATATTGCCTTGAAACCAGTGTTACGAGTCGAACTCCATCCTGTACATTTCTCCATACGTATGTTAATTCCCAAGCTCATGATTCTTCTTTCTATATTGCTGTTGAATATGCCCTACCAAATTACCGATATTAAGTTAAGCAGATAAAGTTAACAAGCTTCGTTTCACCTTATTCTTCGAAGCCTCATATTTGGATCGTTATCTTGGTACTGTTTTACTCTCTTGATCTCCATTCCTAACTCTGTATTAAAGTAGGCCATAAGAGCATATTTCTAGGGCATACTTCTGGAGCATTCTTCTAGAGCATATTTCTTCCCGTACTGTCATAAGGTGTGATTTTAATATAAAGATTATTTTGAAACATTTTTAAGGAGATGGTACTGTCTTAGATATTTCATACAAGCATTCCTACTGTGCTGGGCCTTCTTTCCTTTATTCTAGCTAACTCAGACTTTTTTCTAGAGCTTAGAGTCCTAGGAGACTGATAGTGTTAATACTGGTACAATTAACCCTGTCATGGTCGGGATAACTCTTATTCTAGTCAACATCAGGTTATTTTATTAAGCAGAGTGAAAGTGGTAAAACAGTGAGGGTGTTTGTAGGTGCTTGGTGTGTGTGTGTGTGTGTGTGTGTGTGTGTGTGTGTGTGAAGTCATGGTATAGATGTGTTATGTTTATACTGTGTCGATGGAATTTCACAACATGATCTTTATCCCCAACAGCACCAGGGCCTGAACCACAACACGGCCAACATCATCACCACTCTCATCACCCAGGGAGGTATGCGCTCCAGGAACACATCCAGTGCTGGAGAAGTAGCCTGTTTGGAGGGCCTTGTTCTCGTCACGCATACCATCTCACCCAACGGATGGAGGTATAGTATATGTTGTTTTTGTGCATGTGTGTGTGTGTGTGTGTGTGTGTGTGAGGGAGAGGGAGGTTGGGAGGTGCATATGTTAAAGAATGATACAGTATATAATTATGTCAATGGTGTAAACGATAGTATGGTGTAAAACAGTGTTTGTGTATGAGAGACAGACAGAGATAGAAATAGAGATAGACAACGACAGAGATAGACACATAGAGACAGCGAAACAGATAAAGCCAGTGAATTTGGTGAATGGAGCTGCACAGCAGACCTCACACCAGGAAGGTCTGGCTGCAACTGATGTCTTTCTCGCTGCCACACTCGCCCCGACTCCACTCTGACCCCAACTCGGAAGATTTTCCAGTCTATTCTCCTTAATATGCTTGTAATTCCACCTGATTTTCCACTATAAGGTAATACATTACCGATAAATTAATGTTTTTAGAGGGATTTTGATAATTTGGTAAAGTTATTGCGTTATGTATGCTGTACGATGAAATGCCTGAAAGATTGGTTTGCCAGACGTACAACGGAAGGTTGGATCAATAATTGACGCAGTTTTTAATGTTTATATTTATTTAATGGGTAGTTTTTGTCCCAGCACAGCACACCATATCACCACACACACAATACATGCATCACAACACACCCCAGCACACCACAGCAGGCGGTGCAGCTGCCAGGTCACATAACCATCCTTAAACGCCCCCTATCTCCCTACAGGAGGACGGTGGACTTCAGGAAAGGGAAAATTCAGCCTGCAGTCCACTGGGATCACGTACAGACCAACCTACGACCACAAGAACAGTAGGAGCAACAGCAACAAGGGGTGATTAAAACGAAGTCTACGAGTGTGTCATTGATTTTATTGCAATCTAATAAATGGAATACACCACAGAGTAACATTCATTGCACCCTCAGTAGCGTAGGAACCCGAGGAAAGGCTTTTAAAAGCAATAAATTTACCATAGTTACCCCTTTATTAATCATAGAAAACGGTTGAGTCGGAAATTTTGGGGGGAACAATAAATATTTGGATCTCCCCTCATCATCATCATCATCATACAACACATGACGTCCGAAGCAGTGTCGACCATAGCTAAAGATGAAGGTGTGTGTGTGTGTGTGGGTGGGTGGGTGGGTGTGGGTAAGGGTGGCGATGACATGTCGGTTCAGAGGTTATGACAGTGAAACAGCTGGCCTGGCAGCTTAGTTCTTTGACAGACGTAGACCAGATTACTTGGCCTGTCAGTCTGGTCTGGCTCCTCTCTATCGAGGCAGGTAGTGTTCTTATGGTATTATACAGTGTCCCAGGATTTATTTTGGGGTGTTTTATTTTTCCGAGACGCATCAGTTGTGCCCCGTATATTCTATCAATCCAACTTTGTCTTGACTTTAGTACAGTTAGTCGTTTTGATTATTATTGATAAATCTATAACTTTTCGTGTTTTCGTAAAATCTAGCCAATCTGACTTTTTTTTTTTAATAAATCCAGAATGTCAGGTATTCAAAGACACCATTTTGTCGTACATGGGGGTCAATAACATACTCGGAACTCGTAACATGAATTTTATTGGTTACAATTACTCGTACATCTGAATGTAATGACTTAATAATTACATGCTGGATTATGGCTCACGTTTTCACTAAGTAATTAATAGACTCAGATCTGTACCTAACAACTGAGGCTCACATAGGCTTCAGAGACTTGAACTGAGTGAAGACTAGCATAATTTACCTCTTTCCTGATATAAAATACATCACTATAACTAAGCTCTTCTAGCCTTGGGTCCCTAAATGTTAGACTTATTCACTTGGTTTAGTGTGGATATAAGGTACATATTCCCGTTGTCTGAGACTCCCTAGCACCTCTTTCTTGCCTGTTTTGCATATTACACAGTAAGATACACTAATAACATACGTAGAAATCAATCAATCAATCAATCAATCATTTCCTGTGGCACCCTCGGGGATGCATAGGGCCTCGATGAACTCACACCACCACATCCTATCTTGTGTTAACCCCTCAAGATCTCCCCAACACTCATCTCCAGCTTCCCGTCTCATTGTCCTCACCCACGTCTCTTTTGGCCTTCCTCTACCTCTCCTACCAAGTGCCACCCACCCTGGTGTACCTCGTACTATTCCCTGTCTCCTATACACATGTCCTAGCCACTTCCATCGTGAGAACCTAACGTATTCATCGACCGGCTGCACTCTCGTTATTTCTCTAATTCTACTATTTGGTATCCTTTCCCACCACTTAACTCCTAATATTCTTCTAAGTGCTTTGTTTTCAAACACCAAGAATTTATTTTCCATAGTCACTGTGCTGTACCAAGACTCGTGTCCATAAATTAAGATACTCCTAACCATTACCTTATAAAGTTTGATTTTTGTATGCACAGAAAAATTTTTATTATTCCAAATATTTTTAAGCATTCCCATTGCCTGATTAGCCTTCTTTAACCTTTCCTCGAATTCAAAGTTCAAAGAACCATCCTTGGCTAAATAAGTACCTAAATATTTAAACCTATCAACTTGCTTTACAACCATACCTCCAATTACACATTCCTGCGCATTTTCCATATTCATATTGATTATTTCAGTTTTTCCACAATTAATAACCAAACCCACCTTGCGACCTTCACTCACCAAAAAGTCCAACACTCGCTGCATCTCTTCTGGCCCATCACAAATCAAAACTATATCATCTGCATAATCTAAATCCAAAAGTTTCCTGTTCTCTCCCCAAAGTATACCTGCACCGACTTCTGTTCCAACGCGTTTCATAATGTAATCAATGACCAATATAAATTGTAAAGGCGATAGAACACCACCTTGAATTACTCCGGACTTGACTTCAAACGAATCACTTAGACAACCATCAACCATCACTTTACAAAATGTGTCCTCATGCATGTTCATAATGACCCTCACAAACTCCTCTGGTATTCCATAATGTCTCATGATCTTCCCCATAGTCTCTCTCGAAACACTATCAAAAGCCTTTTCAAAATCAACAAAACAAAGACTTAACGGTACTCTCATTTCATTAACTTGCTGCATCAAATGCCTAACTATAAAGATCTGATCATTGCAACCACGTCCCTTTCTAAAACCAGCCTGTTCATCCCTCAAAATACCCTCAACCACCGGCTCCAACCTATTTAACAACACTCTACTGAAAACTTTCAAAGCTATCGGTGACAAAGAGATTCCCCTCCAATTACCACATTCACTCAGGTCTCCCTTCTTCGGAACTTTAACAATTACACCATTCTTCCAAACTGATGGTAGTAACCCCGTCACCCATATCTTACTGAATAGCTTGGTCAAGATCATTATTAATCTATCCCCCTCCACTTTAAACATTTCCGGAAATAAATCCTCCTCCCCTGGTGCCTTATTATTCTTTAACTGTTTTACTGCTTTCTCCACTTCTGCAAGCCTCAACTCTCCTGTTTCTATATTTAAATCTTCCTGAGCAGACGGTATATCCTCTTCTGGTGGTATTGGTCTATTAAGAACTGTCTCAAAATGCTCTTTCCATCTATTTTTAATATCTCCATCTTTGGTCAATAAATTTCCTTCCCTGTCTCTAACTGGTATTTCCTTGCGTTTACCTGCATTACCACTCAGTTCTCTAATCGATTCATATGCTATTCTTTGACTCTGTCCATTATTTTTGTTTATTAAGATTTCAGTCTCTGCAACCTTTTCATCCACACATCTTCTTTTATCTCTCCTAGCTAACCTTCTTACTTCTGAATTCAAACTCCAGTACGCAGCTCTTGCTAATTCAATCTCTCGTTCATCAACGCATTGCATCTCACTCCTCAATTTAGCCTCACCTCTCTTTTTTATAATATCCCACGTTTCCTCTGATATCCATTTCTTTCTCCTGAATCTATGTCTCCTTCCAATCGTACATTCAGCAGTCTCATGCAAAACTTTGTTCACATCCTCCCACATCTCATCTACACTTCTCTCCCCCTCTTCCAACGTTTCCAACACCAAAAACCTATTTCTGCATTCTAATCTGAATTCCTCCTTTTCTTCTCCTTCCTTTCTAAGCTTAACAATATCGTATCTACCAACACCAGATTTTTCCTTCTTCTGATTTTTAAGTTTAAACCTTATTTTTGCAATGCTGAGTTGATTGTCACTACCAATATCCGCTCCTAGTTTAACATGAACATCTAGCAGAGAAATTCTATGCCTCCTACGTAGAAATAATCTTAAGAAAAAGGTACTACAAGGAATAGTGCCAAGATGAAGTTTCTGCAATGTAAGATTAAATAACTAAAGCTAACACTGATTTGATCCACAGGTCTTGCTGGAGTCTGCTGCCTTGACGCTGCTTCCTTGCCACACTGGTCATACCCTGCTGAAGTTTGGTCTGCCCTGCCGTGAGAAGCCTGACGGTGGTGTAGTGTCTTCCCCTACTCTGAGATGCCTGGTGGTGGTGGTGGTGGTGGTGGTGGTGGTGGCGACGGCGGTGGTGGCGACGGCGGCGGCGGCGGCGGCGACAGGGTGTCGTGTCTTCCCCAGCCGAGAGATGACTTGCTGCTGCTGCTGGTGATCTGCCCTGACCTGCCGAGAGAAGCCTGGTGGTGATGGTGTGATCTGCCTTGCAAGTCGGGTAGCTCCCCTCCACAATGTTCTGTGGGCAAATGCTACTTTTGAATGCATATTTTATATTGCTGTCTCTATTAATGTATTCTATACCGAAGTATTAATAATGAAAACTTAAATTTTCTGTCTTGTTTCCTTACCTTTTTAACTTTGGCTTTGACTTAACATAGGTGATAAGTATATTGCGCTCTGCAGTCTTGTGTGTTGTGGGGACGGCTTTTGTGATGAGCTAAGACATTCTGATTGCTTCACCAAATTACTACTCAGCCGTGTGATCAGTGGACATAAAAGATTATACAATACAATGATATACAGCTAAGCATAAAAAAGGTTATGGGAATTCTCCACCATGCAATCAATGGACCTAAATTAAAGCCTATATTATAAAGCTAAGCCTGAAGAGGGTTGTGGGAAATGGATAATGATGCAGGATAGACACTGGTAATGTTCAATGAGCCGTGCCCGCAACACACAAGAACTGGGTGGCGTAATATATGGACCACCTTGTATAATGAGAGGCCGTAAGTGTGTGCTGACTCACAAACTTGCCGTCAATGCCCCGTCATAACTATTATTGTGTCTTGTAGGAAGCACCAAAGAAAACAGGCCACAGAATACCTCCTTGCCTCTTGTTCCTCCTACACAAACATACACGCCTTTCAATTTAACTTGGCACAGAGTTTCATTTAAAGCATACGAGAATGTCATGCAGATCAGTAGCAGAAACAGCCAATACTACAGCCCTACATCCTTTCCACAGCACTCATTCGTGACTAGCATCATATTCTAGTGATAACTATCGCTACTACTCGGCAAACCGTATGGAAACTATAAGGTATCTTTCTATCCATAGCCAGACGCCTTAATCCCGTAAGAGGTGGCCACAAGCAAGTCGCCTTTATGCCACCCTGTCCCCTGTCATTATGCATCACTTCTCCTATTTCACACACACCCTCTCTCATATACATCCCAACTCCATCCTCCACTTATAAGTAATACATTAAAACAAACGTGAATTACTGTCGCACAAGCTGAGCCCTAATCTTATCCAACACAAACACGAAGAAGCTTTAAAGAACAGAAAACAATACCTTGATAGCAGAAGACACTAAGCCCACAAGTACTGACAGCTTACACCAAGAAACATAACTAATTTCAGTCCGAGACCAAGTGAATATGAGAGGCACACAGTTCATCACTTCAGCTCAAGATCCGTCCCACCCTTGTAACCTTATGTTGCATCATCCTCTCCACAAAGAAACAAAATCGAACAACCGCCCAACACTACACAGATTATCTTTGCAACATATCTCCTCCTCCACCCGACTCTACACTTCCCAGACACATACATAAACACATAGACACCCCAGCCAGCCAAAACTTTCTGCCAAACACATACATAAACACACAGACACCCCAGCCTGCCAAAACTTTCTATACCAAACACATACATAAACACACAGACACCCCAGCCAGCCAAAACTTTCTATACCAAACACATACATAAACACACAGACACCCCAGCCAGCCAAAACTTTCTATACCAAACACATACATAAACACACAGACACCCCAGCCAGCCAAAACTTTCTGCCAAACAGATTCCTTCATGTGCCACCACCAGACATACACCCTTCAGACACTACCGAACCCAGAGACACGAGTACACCAACCTTCCCTGCTACAATACTAACACAAAATATAACACACATACAATCCCCTGTGCTCATGCCGCAAAGTGGCACTCCAACACCACAGCACACCCACTCACTTCCTGCACCACACTACCACAACACAGACAATCCTTCAACATAGCACTGGGTTCACATCCAGAGGAGCCTAAGATGTAACAAAAACAACAACAACAACTCAGGCCAAGTAAGAGTAAAACGAGTACAGTTACGGAAGGAAAATTACTTCAAGTTATTTTGTAAGCGCTCCGGGTACACAGAGTTACAAGGCCACAGAGAACGGACTGCATACCGAGGGTTATTATACTGTGGAGGCTTAGGGGGCTTTATACCACCTTTTCTTCAGTGATGTATTGTTAATGCCAACGAGCGTACAGAGCAAGCGAGCGAGAACACTATATGACATGGTATAATAGGGTGGCAGAGAACAGCGCCAAGACTGTGTTGTCTAGGAAACTATTAAAGCAACAACGGATCTATGGACAGCATTAGAATCCTAGTAAAAAAAAATGATAGGCATTACTTGAGGGACTTTTCTCAAAATCTGTCTCGCCAGTGCTGATAACAAAGAAAAAAAAAGAGTACGGTACCAAACTGAGCACCAGAACCGAGTTATTTTAGTTTTTAAAACTACTGCAGATCTGTTCAGACAGCTGGAAAGCTGACGAAGAAGCAACTGGTACTACTTAAGTTAAATAGACTTAGCTTTTAACATCAAGCGAGATGGATGTATAGACGGATGGATGGATGGATGTGGAATCGTGGATGCTTGGACCGATGGTAGAGTTCCTGCTGTTTCGTCCTTCCACCTGCCGACAAAAATCATCATCAATATCATCATCATCATCATCATCATCATCGTCGTCATTATCATATTATCATCAACTACCTATCGATCTATTTATCTATATTTGTTTATCTATAGCCAGACTCCTTAATCCCGTAAGGGGTTTCCACAAGCAAATCGCCTCCTTGATGTACTGTCCTCTACCATTTAGCTCAAGTATCCCACTCATATGTTTCTACTCTCCCTCCATCTCATCATCGGTCTCCCCATCCTCCTCTATCCTTCCAGCTAACTCATGTGCACTGTTCTAGTCATTTTCTTATTCGCCATCTTCTCCACATGGCCAAACCATCTCGAAGTATTTCTCTTAACGCTTCCACTCTCATCCACATCAGCATCACAACGCTCCTTCACCTGCCCATTTGTCTGTCTGTCTCTCTATGAAACTCCACATGCTCCTCTCAAGTAGTTCATTTCCACTGCTCTCACTCTTGACTTGCGTCCTTCCAACAAGATCCAAGCTTCACTTCCATACTTTAAAGTAGGAATCACAGCATGCAGTGCCCCGCCCCCCCCTTTTTTTTCATACTTTCATCCTCAGTTTCCTCTTCCTAATCACTGCATTTTGGAGAACAAGCAACCCTCCTTCCCTGATGTATCATTTCAGTCACTTCAATCTCTAATCATCCATCCTTATTCATCATATTACATAAATACATAAATGCACTCACATTCTTCCACTTCCTGGCTATCCAGCCTCAATGTGCATTCTGTAACCTCATACGTTGAGATGTTAAAGCATCACCACCATCAGCATCAACATCATTATCACCATCAATATCATCACCATCAGCCTGTGACACACCACTGCATGATAAGGACCCTCTCACCTTTCTCCACTCTGATCCATTGATTGTCAGCTTGTTCCGTCCTTGCTCAGTAGATCTGCATCATATCACCTCTCCATGTTGTTCTCTGTGCACCTCGTCTTCCCACTCCATCTCTGGCTTGCCATTCAGTTACGCTCGCTCTCCTTCTGTTATCTCTTCTGTGAAAGACGTGACCTGAGATGTGTGTGTGGAGTTACCTGGAAACAAGCTCAGAATTACTAGATGCGGGAGCTTCAGGCCCCTTAGGTTAATCTTGGTGTGGTGTGGTGTGGTGGGGGGGGGTTGTGTGGTGTGGTGTGGGGAGGGTTGTGTGGTGAGGTGTGGTGTGGTGTGGGGAGGGTTGTGTGGTGAGGTGTGGTGTGGTGTGGGAGGGTAATTATGTATGGTGTGGTGTGGTGTGGTGTGGTGTGGTGTGGGAGGAGGATTTTTTATGGTTCGGTGTGGTGTGGAGGGGTGGTTTTGTGTGGTGTGGTGTGGTGTGGGAGGGTGGTTTTGTGTGGTGTGGTGTGGTGTGGGAGGGTGGTGTGGTGTGGTGTGGGAGGGTGGTTTTGTGTGGTGTGGGAGGGTGGTTATGTGTGGTGTGGTGTGGGAGGAGGATTTTCTGTGGTTTGGTGTGGTGTGTGAGGGTGGTTATGTGTGGTGCGGTGTGGGAGGGTGCTTTTGTGTGGTGCGGTGTGGGAGGGTGATTTTGTGCGGTGTGGGAGGGTGATTTTGTGTGGTGTGGGAGGGTGATTTTGTGTGGTGTGGGAGGGTGATTTTGTGTGGTGTGGGAGGGTGATTTTGTGTGGTGTGGGAGTGTGATTTCGTGTCGTGTAGTGTGAGAGATTGGTATGGTGTGGTGTGATACGGTGTGGGAGGGTGGTATGGTATGGTGTGGTGTGAGAGGGTGATGGTGTGTGACTTAAGGTGTGGTGCTGGTAGAACGTAACTTGGCTTCATTATAATCTATAAAGCCTATATGAGTACAACACCTCTCATCCGCAAATGGTTAGTGAGAAGCAGACGGTCAGGGCCGGTCCTAGAGCTACTGTGATAAAATGTAGAAAATCATGTGTTGTATCCTTAAAATAAAAAAGAACATGTGAGGTTAATTCTTCTCTTTAAATAAAGACCTAAATATATGTATTACTTCACTCATATTCATCCACTTCCTAACGATGCATAAAGAGGCGGTGATCAGTGACTTATGGAACTCTGTGTCGTGGTCTATGGGATGTAATAAGCTTTTCACAATATTGCGTAAGTGTCTCGTAATTGTATAGGTAAAAGGTCTTATATTCTTGGCCTAATATTTACCTTTGAAATAAAACTATGAATGTGTGGAAATAATTCTGCCATTTGAATAACTATGGTATCATCAACCAAGATACACATACACGAACATAAGTACACACACACACACACACACACACACACACACACACACACGCACGCACGCACGCACGCACGCACGCACGCACACACACACACACACACACACACACACACACACACACCGCTCGCTGGTGCAGTGGTAACGTTCTCGCTTGCCAACTGGTAGACGGGAGTTCGCGCCTCGCTCAGGTTGCGAAAAGTTTCACTGACGAAGTGGATGGTTACTGTCCCCCTTGAGCAAGGGGACGGGTGTGTGCGTGTGTGAAGGTCACAGCCTTGCCCTTAGATCGGACTATATGAGCTCCCAGCTCCCTTCCGGGAGGGTTAAAGCTGACAATCACGACCATCAAGTGATCCTGACCGACCCGGTGAATTACACACACACACACACACACACACACACGCCCAGTCACCAAAACATTTGAGGTTAAACGAAAAGGAAAGGAGGATGTGACTCAGCCAGTGACTTGAAGATCATCGTCGTTGTCGTCTTCATCTTCGTTGTCGTAATCATCATCATCATCTTCCTCGTCGTCCTAATCATCATCATCATCGTCAGCAGCATGTTATTGTCATCCCAACACTGTAAAAGATGTAGAACAGATGTTATATCAGTCATCACCTTTATCATCATATTCATCACTTCCTTCTAATCAAATTGTAGAATTTGTACGGGAGTTACATCATCATCATCATCATCATCATAATCATCATTGTCATCATCATCATCGTCATCATCATCATCATCATCATCGTCATCATCATCATCATCATCATCATCATCATCATCATTATCTTATTATTATTATTATTATTATTATTATTATTATTATTATCAACATCACCTACCTATTTATCTATATCTGTTTATCTATAGCCAGACGCCTTAATCCCGTAAGGGGTGGCCACAAGCAAATCACCTTCATGATGTAATATCCTCTACCATTTAGCTCAAGTATCCCACTCATATGTTTCTACTCTTTCCCTCCATCTTATCGTCGGTCTCCCCATCCCCCTCTATCCTTCCAGCTAACTCATGTGCACTCTTCTAGTCATTTTCTTATTCGCCATCCTCTCCACATGGCCAAACCATCTCGAAGTATTTCTCTTAACGCTTTCACTCTCATCCACATCAGCATCACAACGCTCCTTCACCTGCCCATTTGTCTGTGTGTCTCTCTATGAAACTCCACATGCTCCTCTCAAGTAGCTCATTTCCACTGCTCTCACTCTTGACTTGCGTCCTTCCAACAAGATCCAAGCTTCACTTCCATACTTTAAAGTAGGAATCACAGCATGCAGTGCCCCCCCCCCCTTTTTTTTTTTTTTCATACTTTCATCCTCAGTTTCCTCTTCCTAATCACTGCATTTTAGAGAACAAGCAACCCTCCTTCCCTGATGTATCATTTCAGTCACTTCAATCTCTAATCTTCCATCCTTATTCATCATATTACATAAATACATAAATGTTGGAGTGGCCCTGGTGAGAGAGGATAGTGTTTGGAAACTCCCTGTACTGTTGTTTGCAGATGATACTGAGTTGTTGAGTGAAGACGAAGGGGAGCTGCAAGGCTTGGTGGATGAGTTTGAGAGAGTGTGTAAGAAACGGAACCTAAAGGTGAATGTAGGGAAGAGTAAAGTGATTGTCTTTGAGAGAGGTGAAGTTAGTGAATGTACAGCAAGGTTGGATGGTGAGGAATTGGAAAATGTGAGTACGTTTAAGTATTTGGGTAGTGTGATGAGTAAGGATGGAGGTTTGGAGGGTGAAGTGCTTGAAAGGGTACAGCAGGGAAGAAAGGTTGCTGGTTCCTTGAAAGCAGTGATAAGAAACAGGGAAGTGAGCATGGAAGTGAAAAAGTTACTACATGACAGTATTGTGATACCAACTCTAACGTACGGAAGTGAAGCTTGGACATTGTTGGAAGGACACAAGTCAAGAGTGAGAGCAGTGGAAATGAGTTATTTAAGAGGAGCCTGTGGAGTCACGTGGAGAGACAGGCTGACGAATGAGGATATAAAGGAGCGTTGTGGTGTGGATGTGGATGTGATAGGAAGCGTTATGAGGAACACACTGAGGTGGCTTGGCCATGTGGAGAGGATGGAGGGTGAAAGACTGACGAAGAGAGTGTATGTGAGTGAGGTGGAGGGGGGAAGAGGGAGGGGGAGGCCGAGGATGAGATGGAGGGATGGGGTGGAGAGGTATATGAGAGAGGGGTGTGTGAGTTGGGAGCAGGGCAATGAAATGGCAGGGGACAGGGAGACTTGGAGGCGATTTGTTTGTGGCCACCCCAAAAGGGATTGAGGCGTCTGGCAATAGATAGATAAATGCACTCACATTCTTCCACTTCCTGGCTATCCAGCCTCAATGTGCATTCTGTAACCTCATACGTTGAGATGTTAAAGCATCACCACAATCAGCATCAACATCATTATCACCATCAATATCATCACCATCAGCCTGTGACACACCACTGCATGATAAGGACCCTCTCACCTTTCTCAACTCTGATCCATTGATTGTCAGCTTGTTCCGTCCTTGCTCAGTAGATCTGCATCATATCACCTCTCCATGTTGTTCTCTGTGCACCTCTTCTTCTCACTCCATCTCTGGCTTGCCATTCAGTTACGCTCGCTTTCCTTCTGTTATCTCTTCTGTGAAAGACGTGACCTGAGGTGTGTGTGTGGAGTTACCTGGAAACAAGCTCAGAATTACTAGATGCGGGAGCTTCAGGCCCCCTTAGGTTAATCTTGGTGTGGTGTGGTGTGGTGTGGTGTGGTGTGGTGTGGGGAGGGTTGTGTGGTGAGGTGTGGTGTGGTGTGGGGTGGGTTGTGTGGTGAGGTGTGGTGTGGTGTGGGAGGGTAATTATGTGTGGTGTGGTGTGGTGTGGGAGGAGGATTTTTTATGGTTCGGTGTGGTGTGGGAGGGTGGTTTTGTGTGGTGTGGTGTGGTGTGGTGTGGGAAGGTGGTTTTGTGTGGTGTGGGAGGGTGGTTATGTGTGGTGTGGTGTGGGAGGAGGATTTTCTGTGGTTTGGTGTGGTGTGTGAGGGTGGTTATGTGTGGTGCGGTGTGGGAGGGTGATTTTGTGTGGTGCGGTGTGGGAGGGTGATTTTGTGTGGTGTGGGAGGGTGATTTTGTGTGGTGTGGGAGTGTGATTTCGTGTCGTGTAGTGTGAGAGATTGGTATGGTGTGGTGTGATACGGTGTGGGAGGGTGGTATGGTATGGTGTGGTGTGAGAGGGTGATGGTGTGTGACTTAAGGTGTGGGGCTGGTAGAACGTAACTTGGCTTCACTATAATCTATAAAGCCTATATGAGTACAACACCTCTCATCCGAAAATGGTTAGTGAGAAGCAGACGGTCAGAGCCGGTCCTAGAGCTACTGTGATAAAATGTAGAAAATCATGTGTTGTATCCTTAAAGTAAAAAATAATATGTGAGGTTAATTCTTCTCTTTAAATAAAGACCTAAATATATGTATTACTTCACTCATATTCATCCACTTCCTAACGATGCATAAAGAGGCGGTGATCAGTGACTTATGGAACCCTGTGTCGTGGTCTATGGGATGTAATAAGCTTTTCACAATATTGCGTAAGTGTCTCGTAATTGTATAGGTAAAAGGTCTTATATTCTTGGCCTAATATTTACCTTTGAAATAAAACTATGAATGTGTGGAAATAATTCTGCCATTTGAATAACTATGGTATCATCAACCAAGATACACATACACGAACATAAGCGCGCACGCGCGCGCGCGCACACACACACACACACACACACACACACACACACACACACACACACAGACACACACACACAGACAGACACACACACACACACAGACAGACACACACACACACACACACACACACAGACAGACAGACAGACAGACAGACAGACAGACAGACAGACAGACACACACACACACACACACACACACACACACACACACACACACACACACACACACACACACACACACACACCGCTCGCTGGTGCAGTGGTAATGTTCTCGCTTGCCAACTGGTGGACGGGAGTTCGCGCCTCGCTCAGGTTGCGAAAAGTTTCACTGACGAAGTGGGTGGTTACTGTCCCCCTTGAGCAAGGGGACGGGTGTGTGCGTGTGTGAAGGTCACAGCCTTGCCCTTAGATCGGACTATATGAGCTCCTAGCTCCCTTCCGGGAGGGTAAAAGCTGACAATCACGACCATCAAGTGATCCTGACCGACCCGGTGAATTACACACACACACACACACGCCCAGTCACCAAAACATTTGAGGTTAAACGAAAAGGAAAGGAGGATGTGACTCAGCCAGTGACTTGAAGATCATCGTCGTCGTCGTCATCATCGTCGTTGTCGTCTTCATCTTCGTTGTCGTAATCATCATCATCGTCTTCCTCGTCGTCCTAATCATCATCATCATCGTCAGCAGCATGTTATTGTCATCCCAACACTGTAAAAGATGTAGAACAGATATTATATCAGTCATCACCTTTATCATCATATTCATCACTTCCTTCTAATCAAATTGTAGAATTTGTACGGGAGTTACATCATCATCATCATAATGATCATTGTCATCATCATCATCATCATTGTCATCATCATGATCATCATCGTCATCATCATCATCATCATCATCATCATCATCATATTATTATTATTATTATTATTATCATCATCAACATCACCTACCTATTTATCTATATCTGTTTATCTATAGCCAGACGCCTTAATCCCGTAAGGGGTGGCCACAAGCAAATCACCTTCATGATGTAATATCCTCTACCATTTAGCTCAAGTATCCCACTCATATGTTTCTACTCTTTCCCTCCATCTTATCGTCGGTCTCCCGATCCCCCTCTATCCTTCCAGCTAACTCATGTGCACTCTTCTAGTCATTTTCTTATTCGCCATCTTCTCCACATGGCCAAACCATCTCGAAGTATTTCTCTTAACGCTTTCACTCTCATCTACATCGGCATCACAACGCTCCTTCATCTGCCCATTTGTCTGTGTGTCTCTCTATGAAACTCCACATGCTCCTCTCAAGTAGTTCATTTCCACTGCTCTCACTCTTGACTTGCGTCCTTCCAACAAGATCCAAGCTTCACTTCCATACTTAAAAGTGGGAATCACAGCATGCAGTGCCCTTTTTTTTTTTTTCCATACTTTCATCCTCAGTTCCCTCTTCCTAAACACTGCGTTTTAGAGAACAAGCAACCCTCCTTCCCTGATGTATCATTTCAGTCACTTCATCCTCTAATCTTCCATCCTTATTCATCATATTACATAAATATTTAAATGCACTCACATTCTTCCATTTCCTGGCTATCCAGCCTCACTGTGCATTCTGTAACCTCATACGTTGAGATGTTAAAGCATCACCACCATCAGCATCAACAGCATTATCACCATCAATATCACCATCAGCCTGTGACACACCACTGCATGATAAGGACCCTCTCACCTTTCTCCACTCTGATCCATTGATTGTTAGCTTGTTCCGTCCTTACTTGGTAGATCTGCATCATATCACCTCTCCATCTTGTCCTCTGTGCACCTGTACTTCTCACTTCATCTCTGGCTTGCCATTCAGTTACGTTCGCTGTCCTTCTGTTATCTCTTCTGTGAAAGACGTGACCTGAGGTGTGTGTGTGGAGTTACCTGGAAACAAGCTCAGAATTACTAGATGCGGGAGCTTCAGGCCCCTTAGGTTAATCTCCTTGGTGTGGTGTGGTGTGGTGTGGTGGGGGGGGGTTGTGTGGTGTGGTGTGGGGAGGGTTGTGTGGTGAGGTGTGGTGTGGTGTGGGAGGGTAATTTTGTGTGGTGTGGTGTGGTGTGGTGTGGTGTGGTGTGGGAGGAGGATTTTTTATGGTTTTGTGTGGTGTGGGAGGGTGGTTTTGTGTGGTGTGGTGTGGTTTTGTGTGGTGTGGGAGGGTGGTTTTGTGTGGTGTGGGAGGGTGGTTATGTGTGGTGTGGTGTGGGAGGAGGATTTTTTGTGGTTTGGTGTGGTGTGTGAGGGTGGTTATGTGTGGTGCGGTGTGGGAGGGTGATTTTGTGTGGTGTGGGAGTGTGATTTCGTGTCGTGTAGTGTGAGAGATTGGTATGATGTGGTGTGATACGGTGTGGGAGGATGGTATGGTATGGTGTGGTGTGAGAGGGTGATGGTGTGTGACTTAAGGTGTGGGGCTGGTAGAACGTAACTTGGCTTCACTATAATCTATAAAGCCTATATGAGTACAACACCTCTCATCCGAAAATGATTAGTGAGAAGCAGACGGTCAGGGCCGGTCCTAGTGCTACTGTGATAAAATGTAGAAAATCATGTGTTGTATCCTTAAAATAAAAAAGAATATGTGAGGTTAATTCTTCTCTTTAAATAAAGACCTAAATATATGTATTACTTCACTCATATTCATCCACTTCCTAACGATGCATAAAGAGGCGGTGATCAGTGACTTATGGAACCCTGTGCTGTGGTCTGTGGGATGTAATAAGCTTTTCAGAATATTGCCCAAGTGTCTCATAATTGTATAGGTAAAAGGTCCTATGTTCTTGGCCTAATATTTACCCTTGAAAT
>NC_137016.1:36263234-36320734 GCF_032717465.1 Coenobita brevimanus | reverse complement strand
TAGAGTACTGCGTGTGTGTGTGTGTGGGGGGGGGGTGGATGGATGTGTTGTGTGTGGAGTGTGGGGGGTGGGGATGAATGGTTTGATGTGGTTGCTGTGTGTGTGTGTATGTGTGTGTGTGTATGTGTGTGTGTGTGTGTGTGTGTGTGTGTGTGTGTGTGTGAGTGGGTGGGTGAATGTGTCGTGTGTGGAGGGTGGGGGGTGGGGGTGAATGGTTTGATGTGGTTGCTCTGTGTGTGTGTGTGTGTGTGTGTGTGTGTGTGTGTGTGTGTGTGTGTGTGTGTGTGTGTGTGTGTGTGAGTGGGTGTGTGAATGTGTTGTGTGTGGTGGGTGGTGGGTGGGGGTGAATGGTTTGATGTGGTGTGTGTGTGTGTGTGTGTGTGTGTGTGTGTGTGTGTGTGTGTGTGTGTGTGTGTGTGTATGTTTTGTGTGCAGGGGGATGGGGGGGTGGGGTGTACAGATTGATGTGGTAGCAGTGTGTGTGTGTGTGTGTGTGTGTGTGTGTGTGTGTGTGTGTGTGTGTGTGTGTGTGTGTGTGTGTGTGTGTGTGTGTGAGTGTGTGTGTGTGTGTGCATAGGTGAATGTGTTGTGTGTGGTGCGTGGGGGGTGTATCGTTTGATGTGGTTGCAGTGTGTGTGTGGGGGGGGCGGGGGGGGTTGGATGTGTTGTGTGTGTTGAGTGGTGTGTGTGTGTGTTAGTTCACTACTTGTCAACGAACCTTGGTTATAGATAAACATGGTACTAAAGTTAGGGCACAAATATAATGTAGTATGCTAGGAAGTCAACTACACTCATAATAACGTCAGGATTCTTCTCCCCTATCATGTCTCCGTTCTCTGCATCTGTCTGTCCTCTATCTGTCTGTCTGTCTGCCTGTCCCTCTACTGCAATTCACAAACAACTCTCAACTGTCCACAACTTCCTAGAATATCATAGCATTCTGCATTATACTACTTTTTTTTCAGGGTAACTTGACCCAGATTTTCGTCCTCTTGTGGCTCACATGGGTCATTGGCAGAAAAGTGCAGCACTACGGCTCCTCTTCAATGGCACTTTTTTGTGACTTACATATTCTAGTATTAATCTATTGCTACAACTCAGTATTCAAGTTGGAGAGATGATAATTTTAGGCCAAGTTAGAGTCAAATGGGTACAGAATTAATAAAGTCAAACAGCATACCTTTGGTGGGTGCAGCGAGAACAAGGCGACAGATCGCAGGCAGGAGGACAATGGCGGAAATATCCAGCAAAATCTACTGTAACCACCAGCTTATGAAGTGACGCCAACAACACTGGCTCTTCACAATCGGTTGAAACGCCCGTCCACTTTATGAACAAACACCTGTGGTTCTGAAGTATGATAACATAAAATAAAATAATCGTGTAGACGTTATGTACTGATGTACTCTCTCCACGGAGTCTGCCTCTGACCTACTGTTTATTGCTTGTCCGTCACAATGCTTCGAAACTGATGAGCCTCTCGCTCGGGCATGACGGCTGACTGAACCTTTATCCTTGTCTTGTACCCCTGACCTTTTACTGAATGCTATAAAAAAACAAATTACTTCATCCTAACCTAACTCAAAGTCTAATGACAGAGATGATCTGCTCGCTTGAATACCTCTGCACCTTTTGTGACGCCACAGATTAAGTCGATATGGGCTTCCTATTCAGAGAAAGCAGTAATATGGATGGGTAACTGCGAAAAATTAGTCACTGTTCGCTGACTCTTTCTGCTTGGATTCCAGCGACAATGTTCCCGAGTTCGCAAGTTTGTATAGAATGGTAAATTCAAAATCAAATAAAGAAATAAGATAATCTGCTGACTTTTTCCTATAATCTTGCTAACAGACAGGCAGGCAGACAAAGGCGGGCAGGCAGGCAGTCAAGCAGGCAGAAAAGGCAGACAGGCAGGCGGTCAGGCAAGCAGACAGACTGATAGACAGATATATAAACCTGGCCAAACACATAGCTTCATCGGGCTTTCTCGGTTGACTGTAATAACATCAACTAGTAGCAGAAGCAACGATTTTTTTTTTTTTTTTTTTTCTGGCCGCGTTTCTGATTACATATTTTGTTTTCAGCTATACTCGTACCAGATCACGTCAGTTAACAATGATGTGCGTATCTGAGGATTAATAAAGCTTTAGTTCACTCTGTATATGAGAAAAAAAGGCAGTGAAAATAACAACAGTACCCCCATTAGTCTAATACCACAGCCTTCTCCCATTCGCCTCTGTCTACATTTTTTCCTTTAACCATTCTTTTCCCCAAATGGAGAGTTGTGGCAGACTCCTGTATTCCATAAACTAGCATGTTATTCTTTCTACGTGCAGAGTATTATGCGAAAATCTTGCATGTCACTGGCCATGAGATTTTAGGTAAAGAGATTTTGAAGTGACGTAGGAGCTGGGAACTCTCTATCTTGACTGCTTTTGGGCTGGGAGTTTACTGTTAGTTAATATTAAAAAGGGTAATTACACAAAATACCAGTTATTTATTTGATGTCATGCTCAGATGAGGAGAGAAAGTCAGGCATAATTGTATTTCACGTTTATTTGTATCAACATCTATACTTCTTGGCTCTGGAAAGATGATGTTAGGTCGTTTCGAAGACTGGTGAGTAGAGAGGGACTGGCGGGGATGTGTGGTGGTGTGGGGCGGGATATGGTGACACACTACAGTAAAGAGATGCCACATAGCTTTCTGTTGGCTGCTCCTGTTACTGGTCGTTCGTCACCCCTGCGCATGGATTAATATCTTAGTTAACCGTCACTGCCACTGATTTATCGTATTAAATGAAGTCGTCTTGAGGTAGTAAGAATAAAATAAAAAAGTATGATCCAGGATTCACTGGGGTAATCATATCACAATCAGGGTCTTCTATGCCATATTCTACTGCATGTGACTTTGGAGACATCGTGAGGTGTGGATATGTGGAAGTGCAGCTATGTGCAGGTGTGCGTGTGTGTGTGTTCAAAAGGATATTAACCAGCCTTATCCAAAATATATCGATAAGAAGATCCTTACTTGACTGGTGGTAGGTGACTGTGTTACCATGGCAACCTCCCACACCACCACATTTACATAAAGACATTTCCTCACCAGCATGATCCGTTAGAGAGTATTTTGTGTGTGTGTGTGTGTGTGTGTGTGTGTGTGTGTGTGTGTGTGTGTGTGTATGTGTTGTGCTGTCTGTGTGTACGCAGGTGAGCCTTGTGTGTGTCCGGCAGGGACACTGCGTGTGGATGCATTGCCGAGCTCATAGTGAACCTGTCTGAATGGATGTTTGGGTATGCATATCAGTAAATGTGCATATATATGCGTGTGTGTGTGTGTGTGTGTGTGTGTGTGTGTGTGTGTGTGTGTGTGTGTGTATGGAGATACGGTTATATCTAAGGTGGATATGCAGGACTCTGTGGGACTGTTTGGCCTTATGTACGGCTTGGATAGGTAGTTCGTAGGCTGATGAGGACTATGAGGAGTGCAAGTATAACCAGACGAGACTACGTGGTTCAGAGGCTGATGAAGGCTATGAGAAGACCATGAATGATTTGAAAGGGTTGTCATTGTATAATCGGACAGGACGTGTGCGACTCCCTTTATGGTGTGTGTAATACGCAGTAAAAAGCCTTCCACGAGGGAGGTCGGAAGCTAAAAACATGCTCTTGACACATTACCAATAGAAGGAGTGTAATAGATAATAAACACCCTTGCACGAGAGGGAGGTAGGAGGCTTGAAAAACATACCATCGACAGATTACCAATATGACGAGTGTAATAGACACTCATGTAACAGACACGAGTAAACACCCATGCCTGAGAGGTGGGGAGCTGTAAACACATACCAGTGATGTTACCAATAGGACGAGTGTGATAGGCAGTAAACATCCTTACTTGAGAGGAGGCGGAAAGCTTTAGAAACATTTCAGTGACATATTAACCTTCATATTAACCCGTCACGTCCCGAGGTTTTCCGCACCTATGACATCCCCCAGTCCCGAGCCTTTTTGGAAAAATTTTTTTTTTTGCTAAAACTTCCGCTTAGGTCGAGAAACGAAGGAAAATCACAAAGAAAGTGGTTCCACGGTCTATAAGTGGTCCGTACAGGTGCGGTTCCCCCCGGCAGGTATGGTGTTCTGTAATGGGCTGGATATGCATTTACGTTTTCTATGGTAAGGAATAATGGGAGAAACAACACACAACACCTCTATATTTATTGAATTTGAACTAATAAACAATAACAGTAACAATATAATGGATTTCAGACACATATATATGAAAAATAAGCATTGTACCATCGCGCGAGCATAGCGAGTTTGGTCCGAGTCGTAACATGCTATATGCTAAGTGTCTGGTGTGAGTCAACCTATCATTTTTTCTACTTGTATACTTCTGTTTCAATGACATTTTACCAATTACAACTGTTTGTAAGTGTTTTCAGATGTTTCCATTCATTTTGATGACATGCAGCATAAGTATAGCGCACATCAGCTTAGTAAGCGCACTCGCTATGACTCGTATTTCAACATACCAAATTGTTTTATCACTTTCCAATTATTTTCCCCTTTACATAGAACCTTTCCTCCACCACTGTAAAGGTTTTTAATTATTTTCATTCATTACGAGGGCATTTAGCGATATGCTAGCGCATATTCACGTAGCAACCACGATCTCAAACACTCGTGTTTCATCATCTACTTTATTTATTCACTCCACTTATAATTTCCCACTTACATTACACACGTTTACACCCCTATAATGCACTTTACATACTTACTGCCATTATTTATTCAAGTGAGCGTGAGAATATCGCATGAAAATACCCTCGCAAGGAATGTTTCGACAAACATAATACTCACACACATATATACTAATTCACTCACACACTTATATACTAATTATTCACTTTATCACTTGCTGACTTTTATTTTGACTAATACGTGCCTTATTCATTCAACTGAGCGTCAGGAAATCGCATCTCTATACACACGCTATGAATATTTGACGTAGAATATATATCATCACTTACAATAATTTGAACTTATATTATACCCGTAAGAATTTCCAATAATAATAATTATATAATTACGGGCCGTATTTATTGCACTGAGAGACAGAATATCGCATCATAAAACCCTCGCTATGTAAGTTTCAACTTAGGGCAGATTTATATACTTACATACAATGTTTTCACTTCTGTTCTACTCGTATGCACTTTATACTAATGTTTAGAGATCAACATGACTGATAATTTCACTGAGCGTCTGTCTGTCGCATTTACCTCATAATTTCTGCGTCCTTTCGCATTCACACCATACTAAAAATGCATCAACGTGTGATATTCACTAAAACATGGGTGAATACAGAGACCCACGTCACACAGCACGCACTCATAGCGGGTGTCCTTCCTCTGTGTCGTGAGTCTCACCTGGAAATTACTGCACACGTGACACCTGCGCTGGGGCCTAGGTCTGTTTGGCTGGGGAGGGATAGGAGTGGGGAAATGGTGGCCGGATATTCTCTGGGGAATTTGGGCAATATGGGCAGTGCGGATGCGATGTTGGGGCCTTTCAACAGCATACTTTGCAAAGATTTCTCTTGTGAGCTCCCTCACAAACCCTTCAAATGTTTCCTGAACTCCTGTTGTCATGGCGTGAAGGTGGTGGCAATTCAGAGCAGTGATATCTAGCAAGTGAAAGAACAGTTTTTTATACCACTTCATCGTGGTCCTGGCACACTCTACCGTCGATATCATGGAGTCTGACTGGTCCACGAGGCGCATGTTTATATTGTTTATATTGTAATCCATAACACACTCAGGTTTCCAAACACGACGCCTGTTCTCGCTACGGTAATCTACGGAATCAGTACGGTGCGTCAAGGGGCGGTGAACCGTGGACAAGAGGCTTACTTCTCTGTTGTGGTTCCACATTGTTGCAAGGATGTTGTTGGCTTTGAAGAAGACAACCTCATTCCTTGCAAGTTTCCGCTCTACCTTGGCCATGTGACGCCGGTTCACCTTTACGGTTCCACAGACTCCCGTTTCATGTGTGTGAAGATAACGAGCGAGAAGAGGGCTAGTGTACCAATTGTCGAGGTAGAGAACGTGACCACGATGAAGGTAGTCTTCTATCATCGTCTTTACCACTGCTCCCGACAGTCCAATACTTCGATCTTCTATTATGTCTGTCTGTGCACCGGTGTACAAGACTTGCACGTATCCAGTCCTACAGTCGCACATAACAAAGATCTTGAACCCAAAACGGTGCCTTTTGCTGGGTATATACTGTCTGAATGAAATATTGCCTCTCCACAACACGAGACTCTCGTCTATGACGAGGTCTCTATAGGGATAGAATGAGGAACGAAAGGTTTGCCTGAGGTGATCAAAGACCAACCTAATTCGCCTCATTTTATCAGTGTTGTTTGCATTTGCAGGGTCATGAGCATCATAGAAATGGAGGCGACTTAGAATTTGTTGAAACCGATTACGGCTCATCACTTGACCAAATATTGGGGTAAACATAACAGGGTCCCTAGTCCAGTAAGCAGGAATTCTATTCTTTCTTATAATAACCATCAAAAGGACCAGGGCAAAAATAAGAACATTTCTGGAAGGGAGACAGGGTAATCATAGATGATAGAATGCCTACTTGTTCCCAATCTTTCACTCTCTAGGCGCTGGGCGCTTGCAAACAGGTTTGGTTGGTATACAATCTGATCAACAAATGCCTCACTGAAAAACAGGTGGAAAAAATCCAACCTGGTGGAATTACGGTGAATTCCTGGAGCAATGCAGCCAGATCGCCCCTGCTCAGTGAAGGGGTGAATGAGGGGAGAAAAATCACTCCCATCCTCCCAATCCCACAACACAAATCCCTCGTCCCCATCAGCCCCATCACCACCTTCGTCTGGGTGGGGAGGAGATCCTGGTTGGGGAGGTGGGGGAGAAGGAGTGCAGAGGGCTTCCCCACTGTCACTCCTCTTCCCTCTGCCTTTACCCTTTCCATTTCCCTTACCCTTACGGCCTTGAGGAACATTAGGGGGCTGTGGGGATGAAATAGGGGAATATTGGGGAGCAGAAGACGTGCTGAGGAGTGGTTCCTCCCCACCTTCCCCCTCCATGACAACACCACGTGCTTTCTCACGCACCCTAGCTCGACCACGTGTTAGGGGATATTGGGGAGCATAAGACGTGCTGGGGAGTGGTTCCTCCCCACCTTCCCCTTCCATTACAACACCACGTGCTCTCTCACGCACCCTAGCTCGACCACGTGTTAGGGGATATTGGGGAGCATCAGACGTGCTTTGGAGTGGTTCCTCCCCACCTTCCCCCTCCCTCACAACCCCACGTGATAAGGAACGCACCCGCACTGGCCTACATGATCCACTACGCTGCCTCACACTACGTAGGGAGAGCAATGACTCACTCACATCACTTTCACTTTCCCTAATCCTCCCTGGACTTTCCCTTTCACTCCCCACTCCCTCCACTTGACTTCCTATCTCCCCAAACAAAATGCTAGGCCCATACCTGCTCATACAACGTGGTGTGCACTCTGGGCCACGATGTGTTATTACCTCCCGTCCATACCACGTGGCAGCACGTCCCACGGCTCCGTCATCGTCCTCATCCTCGTCCTCGTCCTCGAATTCTGGTTCCAGATCACGCTGGGGATAGGGATAGGATATTGCACGTGCCTTCTTTGCCTCCTGCCCCTCTCTAGCAGCACGGTAAGTCACGTACTGCCACTTCCTGGGAGACGGAACTTCCTCGTCACTGCTGGTGGTTTCTTCCTCCTCTGGCTGCACATAATCCTTGTCCATATCCTCGTCGTCCAGTGGGGAATCACTGTCGCCGGTAAAGGTGTCCAGGGTGACTTGAATTTCGCTGTCTGAGAGACCTCGCTTAGCCATGTCTGAGCAGGACTGTGGCTACCAGGTGAGTGGACGAGTGGTGGGTTAGCGCAGGTCGCGCGGGGTTGCCGAGTGTCCCTGCCTGGTGGCAGGTAGGGGAAGGTCATGCGAAGGTACGTACCACAAATCAAGCGCGAATTTTGAAAATTGTCGAAATAATGCACATTGCAATTGCACGACGTACCGGTACGTCGCCGGGACTGGCAAATGCAAATCGTTGCAACGTACCCATACGTTGACGGGACAGGGTAGGTTAAGATGATGGAGGGGATTGGACTGGGGAGGAGCGGAGGGTAGTTGCAGGTGTTGGCATAGGGGAAGAAGGAGTGGCGCATCTCCAAAAACACGTTTGTGGGGGGAGATGCCATCTTCTCTGGGGCAGGAGTTCATCCCCCATTGGATGATCTTAAAGTGGGCAGGCCAGTCTTAATTCTTTGTTTCTTCTATATGGGCTCGGATTTGATTCTTTAGGGTGTGGTGGTTCCTTTCACATATTCCGTTGCCCTGCAGCAAATACGAGGAGAAGTGAGATATACGGTAGCCAAATAGATTGGCTAATTCCTCCCAGACAGCACCAGTGAATTTGGGGGCATTGTCTGAATGCAGGGTCTGTGGAATCCCAAACTAAGGGAAAACGTGGTGGACCAGGGCCTTGGCTATGGCGACGGCGTGGTGTTCTTTGGCCAGGCACACTATGAGGAACCTGGAACAGGTTTCCACAAAGGTGATAATGTACCAATAGCCTGCCTTGGGTGGCAGGGGCCCCACCACGTCCTCAGATAGCAACTGCCAGGACTTATGGGCAGTGATGCTTCCTGAAGGGCCGGGTGTGCAGGTGATGTCTTTGCCCAGGGCACATGCTCGGCAGGATTGGGTGATCTATTTGGCTAGTTGGGAGGGGTTGGGGGTCCAGTAGATGTCGTTGAATATCTGCAGGAGCCTTTTCATCCCAAGGTGGATCCTGTTACTAGAATGAAGATGTCTCATAGCGTCCTGGGCAATGTCTGGGGCAAGGATGATGTACCCAGACGGAGTGAATAGATGGTCACCTGTTGCTGCAGCTTGGTGAATAGGTGGGGTGGGATCAATGATGGGCAGTCCTTATTATGCCATTGCACCAGGAGGTCTGATCCAGGCTGGAGTGCGTGGATGGGGAGGCAGGAGAGGCATCTTTTGGACAAGCATGACGGTGGAGGACCAAGGGCAAGTGGAGGGTGAGATCACGCCGGCATCGAGCATTTCCTGGACCTGCCGGTCTTCCTCTGTCCGCTGCTTAGGATTTTTCCATCGAGATGGTTGGCAGATTGGTGGTCCTGTGGTGTGAATTTGGTGCATCAGGTAGGTGATGTGGCTGATGTCAGAGGGGCCTGACCCAAACAGGTCCTGTAAGTCTAGGAGGAGGTGGCAAAGAATGTCAGCTTCGTGGATAGAAAGGTGATTGGGAATGGGGGGTATGGGGGTGGAGGTGGAGGGGGGGGCGGTTGAGTATGGCTCTGCTTCCTCCATCTCTCCCACGACAAGCCCCTTTGGTAGCCTGAGAGGGGTCGTGGAAATATTAGCAATTCTCACTGCCACAATGTGTGGGGGTAGGAAGCTGGGGGGGTACGAGACAGGCCGAGAGTGTTCCTGGTGGCAGTCAGGGGGAGAAGAGGACGGATGTTCCAGTGGGCCTGTTCAGGGGTAGCCAAGCTTCGTGGTGTGGGGGAATTGTAGTGGTGGAGGTGATAGTGGCGGGAATGGTGAAGGGAGCCGTCAGGAGGGAGAGGGGGTGTGGCGTGGGCCGGGGCAGGGGAAACACAAGGGTGGGGGAGTAGGGGTGGGGGTGGGGGGGGAGAGAAGGCAAGAGGGGGGTGGGGGTAGGGATGTGGGGGTCAGGGGCAGAGGGCAGGTGCATACTGCTTTCAGGGGTTAGGGGGCAGGGGCTGGACTCTTGCTAAACAGGAGCTGCCTCTTGTGGCAGTCTATCGTGGTGCATAATTTCTGGAGGAGATCCAGCCCCAGGTATCTGTCATAGTTGTGGCAGGCAAAGTCGAAGATAATAAACTTGTGTTGGGTGGATGTGTGCTGGTGAGTGTCGACTCGTAGGGCCCATGTTTCCCCACGGATAGGGAAGGGGCCGTCCCCCACGTCTATGAGTTAAGCAGAAGTGGGAAAAAGCGGGCTAAAGGCAGATTTGTGACGGAAGTAGAAGTGCCTGTAGAGACAGGATCTGGCTGCTCCCATGTCGACCAGCGGTCCCGCTTTTACCCCGTTCAGTCTTATCTTGTCATAGACTGAGGGATGGTACTTGCGAGAAGTGGCCCCTGCCACCGTGGGGAGGTGAGGGGGGCGGTCCTAAAAATCCAGCTGTTGGGGCATGTTTTCTTCCTTCGGCTCTGGTTCCTCTACGTCGGTGTTTTCCATGGGTGGGAGTGTCATCTCCAGGGTCCTCGTCTCCAAGGGAGGATATCTTGCATCGCTTCGGGATGTTCTTTTTTCGCCGGGCAGCCTTGAGCTGCTCCCGTATGTCATGGAGCGGGCATCGGTGGCTACATGTGGAGAATTCCCAGGGGTTGATCGATATCAGGTTCTGGCTTTCCCTTTGACCAGGGCGTTTGCTCAGAGGATAGGCCCTGAGTAGGGGATGTACTGGTGTGGGGCTAATGTGGGTTGATGAGGATCGGGGTTTGCCGTGTGGTGCTGGATTGTGGGTTGGGAACTTGCTCACCGCGTTAATTTGTTGGGAGGTGGAGTGGGAGGTTAACAGCCGTCGTATCAGCTGGACGTCCCTGTCTAGGTCCCCCGTTGGGTCGTGAATTGTGAGGTGCTCTTTGACCATGTTGGGGAGGACTCTAATCAGGGTATTGAAAGTGTGTTGCTCCTGGGTCTCTGCCTTGCTTCCAGATATGCAGCGGTGATGAGCCACCTTGCCTGGATTAGTGTATCATCCAGGTTCCTGTCGAATGTTAGGTTATCCAATTGTGATAATGCTACAACTTTCCCAAAACAGGGTGTGACTGCTTCTGTCACTATTGTTGTGAAATTTGCCCACGATAGGTCGGGGACGACTTTAGGGGCAATGCTGGCTGCTGCTTAGCCCAGCAGTGGTAATGTTACAGCAATTTTCTGTCTATCATCCTCAAACCCAAGATCAAGTAGCGGCTTGATGATTGATCAATATGTGTGGATATCGTATTGCTCTTGCTCAAATTTGGGTAGCTGAACGTGTGGTTTGGTTGCCATTTTGGTATTTTCCCTGTTTTTGTTTCTCCTTTAGTCTAACTCAGCCCGGGTCAAAAACCACCGCTGTCCATCAGTGTTATGCTAGGTGAATTTAGGGTGGCTTCCCGTCCTAAGAACGCCTGGCCTAGTATTGGGTTCTTTTGAAGACCGGGTTGATACTACAAATATAGGAGGAACAGGGCATAAAAACTCAAGGTAGCACCTTACACGTATATTCACTAAGGGTCTACAAGGGGAATAGGATTTCTCACAGTATTACTGATTCATCAATTCTGGGGCTGCTGAATAGGGGTGAGCGTATCGCTCAGGATACTTGACAGACACAGTTCACGATTCAGGGTGGTACAATTCACAGTACAGTTCACAGTGCAGGGTGATGAAATCCACAGTATAGTTCAAAGTACAGGGTGATACAGTTCACAGTATAGGGTGTTACAGTTCACAGTACGGTTCACAGCATAGGGTGTTACAGTTCACAATGCAGTTTACAGTATAGGGCATTACGATTCACAATGCAGTTTACAGTATAGGGCATTACAGTTCAAAGTGCAGTTCACAGTATAGGGTGTTACAGTTAAGGAACACTGGCTCCGGGTTACATGAGAGTCCGTAAGTCCAACCTCGTGATGATCACTGGGGGGGGGGGGCACTTACTTGACTTTGTTGCAGGGAGCACAGGGAGGGGGGGAGAATCTGGGTCAGCACAAGTTCAAGAGGGGGGGGAGAGTTTGTTGAATCTTAATATCACTACCTCGGGTATGGGAGCCTTACTTCTATCACTCTGCACTTTAAGCCACTGTCTGATCACGGCCACTTAATGATTTCACTGTTGGCACTTTCACTATGTATCCTCGTACTGTTACACACCTGAATCACTTTACAGTCCGGGCAGGTTGAGGTTGTCCCCCGTGGGCGTGATGAAAGGCCCCGGGTGCTGGGGGCTGGGGACAGAGGTCTGGCTTGTGGGGTACAGGCCAAACAACTCCTTCAGATGCCTTCTGAGCCGCTGGGTGGAGGATCCATGTCGCCTTGGCTGGGAGTGGGGTGGTTCTTGCCCTGGGGAGCCGGGGGTGCTGTCGGGGACCTTCAGGCTGTGGTCCACTCAGGGGTGCTTCGCCGTCAGGAGGGGGCTGTGGCGTCGTTCCGGGGAGGGTTTCGTCAGGGGCAGGTCCTCCTCAGGGGCTGGCTGCAGGGAGAATGGCCCCGGTGACACCACAGGGCCCTACCACCAGGCTGTCAGCGGTGGACTCCCTGGCTGGAGGCTGGCACTACGGCAGATGGACGCGGGAGGACAACGTGCAGGCGTAGAGCGGCTAGAGACTGTCTCTTATCCGAGGACACAGCTGGAAGCTGTCGCCGGTGTCTTGTCCTCAGGACCGCTACCGACTCTGCAGGTAGTCCTGGTGGAGCGGCTTTAGGCCATCTCGTTAGTAGGGCGGCTTGAGGCCATCTTGTTAGTAGGGCGGCTTGAGGCCATCTTGTTAGTAGGGCGGCTTGAGGCCATCTAGTATGTGGAGCGGCTGGAGGCCGTCTCTTATGTGGAGCGGCTTGAGGCTGTTCGAGTGTGGAGTGGCTTGAGGCCGTTCCAGTGTGGAGCGGTTTGAGGCCATCTCGGTAGTGAAGCGGCTTGAGGCCACATCTGTGGGGCTGTAAGGAGCATAGGATCCAGCTCCACCCCCATCTTGATGCAGGCTGGGCTGGCAAGAAGGTAGTGCACATTGGCGGAGGTGTACGGGTAAGGTCGGTTCAGGGAGTAGGAGTGCGCGGCTACCTGGAACTTGTGCCCATATGGTATGGACACCCCGTGTGCTGCATCTACCCCTCTGTTGTCGCCTCCTGGGGGTATTGTGTCATCTTCCTCTGTTATCATGTCTTTTGCTGTTATCATTTCAAGTAAGTATGCTAATTTATTTAAATAACTCAATATTTTACGCAAATTCTCACAAATAAATGCAAATGGTTTGCGCTTGCACTTTGCGATATTACATGAGCTAAATATTAGTCAGCTTGTGCACCACTTGTGCCTGCGCAAGGTAGTTAATTGTGGGTTGCGTATTGCACTTGCGCAGGGTCCTTTTTCTTTTGCACTGCCCACCACTGATATGAGTAATTAAAAGTGGTGAGAGCACCCAACCTTGTGGGGCCCGTGTTTATAAATGACTGTTTTGAATTTTTACCCATAAATTTCACATACTTGTACTGGGGTATGTGAAATCATGAATCCACAAGATAACAGCTGACTTTCACTGAAATTAGTTTCTTCATCAAAAGATGGGTCTGTATGGTGCTGAATGCACTTGAAAAACCAACAAAAAAATTATTTGCATAATACTTCACTGATTGACATTTTCCATAAAGTTTAGAACAAAATCTGTGAGTGATAGTGTGGCATCTTCAATACACCTTTTTTCTTTGTAAGCAAACTGTAAAGTATCCATATTATATTTAACCTGCTCATACATTTTATGTAGCGTGTCCTGCACCCTGACTTCGCGGGTGCAGACGCGGTGCAACCTTGGGTTCTTTATTCCCGACTGGGTCGGTACTAGCAAGGAAGGAAAAACACAAACACCACTGGTCAAAGGCACACATATATTATCAAAAAGACAAAACACACACAGTTCTATGAGCAAAACTAAGGAACTTACAATGACTTAGAAATATATATACAACAATCACTTTCCACCTAGTTCAGCAAGTTCTGGCCTATACACGGGATTTCACCTTCATGAATTAAGAGTATATCCACACAGTGTCACAGGCAATATTACCACAATACGTCAGGTATGTCATATTCCCATATATAGACAGTATAGTACAGTATATCCGTTCCATCAGGGGCGTGACAAATATGATGGCATATATTCACGACCTTAAGCATAGGGATTCGCATGACATAGATGAGCCCCTAGCTAATACAATAGTTACGTGTCACATAGACAAGGCCCAAGCTAACCTTAGACTACATACGCATCACATGGGATGAGTATATGATGGCTCACGCTTGATGGGGGGGAAGAGGGAGGAGGGAGAATAGTGAGTCTAGGGTATGTTTATTCGTGGGGGGGACGGGGGCTAGGGGCCTGGGGGAGAGAGAAGGAGAACACACTGGGGGAAAGGATCACACTGAGGTATACTGCCCGGTGCGGGGGAAGCGGCACTGCGGGGAGGGTTGTCACTGTTAGAGAACCGACCCCAGGGAAGGGGTGTCGAACAATTTGCGTACAAGATCACAGGTAAAGTTCACTATGACACACTGACGGGAGGTAATATCGCGGTTGCCAGGAGGAGGGGGAGGTGCACGGGGGGAGGTGAAACACTGGGGAGGGTTATATAACACTGGGGAGGCACACCGCGAGTACGGGAAGGAGTCACAGGGGTTAGTTCACTGAGGGAGGGGTCCAAGAGCATTGGGGAAGCAGATAGTCACAGTGTCTGGTACTCACAGTTCGTGTGGAGGGGAGGACACGGCCCACGGGGCAGAGGGGCCTACGCCGGGAACTCCAGATGGCGGTCGGGGATGAGAGGTGGGCCGTCCAGTGAGTAGTGTTGGGGATGATGGTCCGTGTAGCCACCACTAGTCTGGGAGGAGTGGGCAGGTGGTGTGTTAGGCGGCTCCCTAGCAGTGATTGCCCAGCTGGAGGCAGGGCTCTCCAGGCTAGGGTTGAAGAGGGCCAGGAGGCTCGCTGCTCGGCGCCAGCCCTTAGTCGTCGTTGTGGTCCAGGAAGAGGACCTGGGGAGACCTGGGCATAGGGTCGGCTGGGAGGAGGGTGATGTCCTTACTGGGCTGTTGTCTCCTCCAGGAGGGGCGGCCGTCAGGGGGGAATTGTGGCCACCTACACCGGGGGAGGGCCGACCGCCACAGCGAGCATCTGGGGAGGCCCGCAGACTCCGGGAGCTGCAGTCTTGGCTGTAGGAGGAGGTCATCAGGACTGGATTGTGGCCTCTCGTCCTGGCGGAGCCCGTCAGCACCTGGGTAAGGCGAGGCTGCAAGGACCAGACACCTGGCCTCAGGGACGTCTCGCCCAGTCTGGTCTCAGGTGAGGAGCCTGTAGGGGAGCAAATCCCACCTTCTCAGGTAGAGAGGTGGAGAGAGGGGCGCCTTGCTCTGCCGCAGAGGTGGTGGGCGGCACTAGCGGTGTTCCCCTCTATAGGAGCCTGGGGACTAGCAGAGGGAGGGTGACCGAGGGCCGAGCCTTCTGCTTGGCGGGCCCGTAGGGCCCTGCCAAAACTCCGGTCTGGGGTATATGGGAGAGGTCCAGGGGACTTTCCCTCCATCACGCAGCCCCATTGGGCACTGCCTGGGCTCCTAGAGTAGGCAGGAGAGTGAGAGGAGTCTGAGGAAACTCTCCGGGACACTGCGACCCAGGTGGCTGGGAGATAATGCCCGTTGGGCTCTTCCAGCCACAGCCATGGATCTGGCAGAGCCTGGACTCCGGCTGTAGGGCCCAGGACTCCTGCCCCTGCAGCGGTGGGAGGAAGAGGTCAGACAAAATTCTCTCGGCCTTGGCCACAGCTCCAACAGAGCGTGCCCTCCTTCCGTAGGGGTCAGGATTCCTGTCCCGGTGCTGTTGGGAGGAAGTGGTCGGACGAACTCTCTTGGGTTTTGCCACAGCTCCGATGGAGTGTGCCCTCCTTCCAGTGGGGAAGGTTTTGTCCCAAGGACGGGGAAAGGAAGAGGTCGGACAAACTCTCGGCTTTTGCCACATCTCAAGGGAGTGTGTCTTCCTGCCGTAGGAGAATAGCAACCCATGAGGCTCCTCCTGAGTCCTCTATTAAATAGGAGGCCGATCCAGAGGACTTGGCATCCAAGGGTGTGCTTGGGACTTTGCTGCTGCAAGTCCCACTCCGATTCAGGTGATCGTTCCCACTCCTGAAGAGTAGTGTACTTTAACTGTACACTGCTGGGTGGTCTGGCTATGGGGAAGAGGGGCGCCGGGTCACGGGAGATATATGTCACTTTAGTCTGGACGATGAGCCATGTAAGCCAGCCTCTCCGTCGTCCCTGTGTGAGGTGGGTGTCACCCCCTCATACTCTCCTCCTGGGGTTGTGGTGTCGGGTTCACCCCGCTGCGCGGATATTTCAATACAAAAATTTGTTGATAACATACTCAAAACATTTAATAAAAATACATGTCAAAGCCACTGGTCAATAATCATTATGGCTTTTTGTTGTCCTGGTTTTTTGAACAGGTACAATCTCAGAAATTTTCCACAGTCTCGGTATGTATGCCTTGTTTAGAGAGCATTGGAATATTTCATATAGAATTGGAGCTAGTTGTTCCTTACAGAAAGAAATCGCCTTTGCACGTAGTTTATCAGGTCCAGCTGCCCTACCACATTTCACCCTTTTCAAGCTGTCCATGATGTTATTCTGAGTTAAAACTATTTGCTCACCATTTTTGGTAGAATTCAGAGATGGTGTGTTGGTGTATGGAAAAGTCATGGATGTCAAACCTACAGTAAAAGTTATTTACATCATAACAATAATTTCAGGATTCTGTACGTCTGGCATGCCTGCTTTCTTTGTAAAACTTGTGATTTTCCTAAGACCACTCCAAACTGCGTTTGTGTCATACCTAAATAGGTTTTTAATTTTGTGTACTTTTTTTTTTTTCATTAGACAATCATATCAATTTTTTACTGTAAAGTTTTTAAATCTGTCCTATCGTTGCCTACAACACAACCTTCTTTCTCATTCAACAATTGTTTAAGTTCATTTGTGAGCCAGGGTTTATTTGGGTAGCATTTCACTGTTTTACTTGGAGCCACAATATCAGCACTGAAAGAAATGAATGAATTTAGGACATCAACACTGTGATCGGTACTAGCATTTACATCATACAGCACACTCCAGTCAGTTTGATCTGAACAGTCCCAAAGAGTTTCACACTTTCACATGAATCCACACTCCATGTTTGGACAGATTTCACTACAGGTTTGAAAGAATTTAGCTTTTGCTTACAAATGGGTGTTACTAGAGACGTATCATGGTCCAGTAGTCTTAATGGTTTGAGTTTTTTAGACACATCCTCGATTTCCAATGCCATAACAGTGATTCAAGATACTCTTACCTCTTGTAGCAAAACGAATATTGAAATTATAACAGCGGACGACGACACGACACCCGCAGGAGGTGACAACAGAGGGTTAGACGCACCGTTCGGGGTTCCGTACCATATGGGCACAAGTCCCGGGTAGCTGCGCGCCCCTATTCCCTGGAACCAACCTGACCTCTACACATCAGCCTGGGCACACTACCTTCTCGCCGGCCCACCCTGCATCAGGATTGGGGTGGAGCTGAACCGTACACTCCTTACAGCCCCATGGAGAAGGCCTCAAGCCACTCCAATTTAGAGATGGCCTCCAGCTGCTCCACATCAGAGACAGCCTCCAGCCGCTCCACATCAGAGATGGCCTCCAGCTGCTCCACATCAGAGATGGCCTCTAGCCTCTCCACAACTGAGACGGCCTCTAGCCGCTTCACAACTGAGACGGTCTCCAGCTGCTCCACATCAGAGATGGCCTCAAGCCGCTCCTCAGAAGAAACAGCCTCAAGCCGCTCCTCAAACGAGACGGCCTCAAGCCACTCACCTACTGAGACAGCCTCAAGCCGCTCCTCAAACGAGACGGCCTCAAGCCGCTCACCTACTGAGACAGCCTCAAGCCGCTCCACCAGGACTACCCACAGGGTCAGTAGCGGTCCTGAGGACAAGACACTGGCAACAGCCTCCAGGTGCGCCCACAGACGAGAGATGGCCTCTAGCCGCTCTATGCCCGCAAGTCGTCCTCCCGCGTCCACCAGCCGTAGTACCAGTCCCCAACCAGGGAGCCCACCATTGACAGCCTGGTGGCAGGGCCCTGTCCTGCGGACGGTGCCTGAGGAGGACCTGCCCCTGAGAGACCCCTCCCAGAATGACACCGCAATCCCCTCCTGACGGTGAAGTACCCCAGAGTGGACCACAGCCCCCGGGTGTTCGATCGCACCCCCAGGTCCCCAGGGCGAGACCCACCCCACTTCTGGCCAAGGCAACGTGGATCCTCCACCCAGTGGCTCAGAAGGCATCTGGAGGAGTTGTTTGGCCCCTACCCCACCAGCCAGACCTCTGCCCCAGCCCCCAGCACATGGGGCCTTTCATCACGCCCACGGGGGACGACATCAACCTACCTGGACTATAAGTGACTCAGGTGTGGATCAGTACGAGGACATATAATAGAGTGCCAAAAGTGGAGTCATTAAGTGACCGTGATCAGACAGTGACTTAAAGTGCGGTGTGATAGAAGTAAGGCTCCCGTACCCGGAGTAGTGATATTATTATTCAGCAAACCCCCCCCTCTTCCTTGCACCTGTTCCAACCTAGACTCTCCACCTCCCACTCCGTGTGCTCCCAGCAACAAGATCAAGTCAAGTGTCCCCCCCCCCTAGTGATCATCACAAGGTTGAACATAAGAACTATCAAGTGACCCGGAGCCAGTGTTCCTAGAGACTGAATATAAATAATAACCCCAAGGCGCCTAGAATCATACTGTGAACTGTACCATCCTGAACTGTGACTGTCACGTATCCTGCGAAATACGCTCACCCCCTAATCGGCAGCCCCAGAATTGATGAATCAGAAATATTGTGAGACATCTTATTGCCCTTGTGTAAGCTTAGTGAATATACGTGTAAGGTGTTGCCTTGAGTTTTTATGCCATGTTCCTCCTATATTTGTAATATCGCCCCGGTCTTGAAAAGAACCCAATACTAGGCCAGGCGTTCTTAGGACGGGAAGCAGCCCTAAAAACACCTAGCACAGCAAATATATTGTTGGTAATGAGGAATACAGTTCTCAAAAGGTGAGCCATTAAAATTTCCTGTTATTATTTTAACTGTATCTGGAAAACTAGACTGAATCTTGCACACTTCATCATACAGGTGTTCTTCAGCAGTTTGCACATTAACACCAGGTGGGATATATACAACTATTAAAATAGAATGGCCTCAAAGACAATGACATGAATTCAATATTGTCATTACAGACCTTGCTCACAAGTTATATCCCTGCACCATCGATTGTTGACATAAGCAGAAACACCACCACCACCGTTTTTCCTAAGTTATGTTGATTTGTCACTTCTAATTAATTCAAAGCCATCTGTTTGATAAGCAGAGTCTTGGTCATTCTCTATGTCAAGCCAAGTCTCTGTTAAGCAGATAGCTGATGCTTTGCAGGACGCATAATTCCATTTGTACTGGGCCGTCAGTTCATTCACTTTACTCCTTACTGAGCAGACACTGCCTGACAAACACATTGGTAAAGGAAGTTTTGAACCCCTCCTTCTGCACCGTACTCTTACCCTGCAACGCCGTCCTCATTTTCTTCCATACCCAGTACGTTTGACCATCTCAGGAATTCCATTTAGGGTCGTCATACAAAGGGAAGCCAGAGAAAGAAGTTCGTCACGGCTGAAAAGGAGCCGCCCATCGTTGTTTACATTCAGCCCGCTATTTCCGCCAGCTGACAGGGACGCCTCATTGAAAATTATGCCTCCCAGCACAAACCGACAAAGTAATGACAGAAGTCTTGCTCAGCATGATCACTAGTCACTTACGTATTCTATCTATCTATCTATATACCCAGGCTGCTTCCCCCAAGGAAAGGGAGGTAGCCGAGACAGGACGACACACTCCCCATTCACTCATCCATTCAAACACATTCATTCGCATCTTAGCCCCAAAGGGGAGAACGGACAGATCCTCGTCTAACCACACCGCACAAGGGTCAACTGCGCAATGCAATCAGTGACATCCACAGCAGGGCCCGACAGCAGAACTGGTTTACCCCTGCCACATCATAACAGACCCATCCCCTTACCCGCACCTGACCTGACTAGCTGATCAGACCAAATGTGGGAGAATATCCCCTCAGGGCTGCATCATCACTTATTCATTCACAATTTCTCTCCATTTATTTCTGTCACGCACAGCCACTCTTCCTTGCTCAACAGACATCCCTCTCGCATCCAGCGCTCTCTTCACACTGTCCATCCATCCTATTCGTGGTCTTCCTCTCAGCCTTACACCTCTCACATCAGATCTAGTTATCTTTTTCACCAATCCCTCATTATCCATTCTCTTCATATGCCCAAACCATCGCAACACCCTCTGCTCAACTCTACCAGCCATCTCCCGAACAACTCCAGTTCTCCTTCGCACTTCATCATTTTGCACCCGATCCATAAGCGTCACCACACATACTCCTCAGACACCTCATCTCCATTACATTTAAACTTTTCCTCTCTGTTACACCCATATTCCATGTTTCAGCCCCATATAACGCAGTCGGTACCACAACACCCTCATTCAGCCTTCTCTTTACATCCATTCTAAGTGAACGACATTTAAACACTTTTTTCATTCCTCCCAGCACCTTTCCTAATTCATTTATTCTAAACTTCACTTCTGCATCTATTCTTCCATCCACAGCAACATGTGACCCTAGATATTTAAAACAATCTACCTCCTCAAGCAACTCACCATTCAAAACTATATTCATCCCCCTACCATCTATCAACCTCGTACACTTCATCACTTTACTCTTATTCTCATTTACTTTCAATTTCCTCCTTTCACACACTCTTCCAAACTCCTCTACCAACTGTCTCAATCTCTCCTCTGAATCAGTCACCAGTGCAGTATCATCTGCAAACAGCAGCTGCTTCAGATTCCACTCTCCACCATCAACATTCAACAGACTCAGACCTCCACCTAAAACTCTTGCATTCACCTCCCTTACAACACCATCCATGTAAATATTAAACAACCAAGGCGACATCACACATCCCTGTCGCAGCCCCACTCTCACGGGAAACCAATCACTCACAGCATTTCCCACTCTTATATACGCTCTACTGTTTACATAAAAACTTTTCACCCCTTTTAGTAACCTACCATCAAGTCCATACAATCGTAAAACCGTCCACAAAGCCTCCCTATCAATTCTATCATATGCTTTCTCTAAATCCATAAATGCCCAAAACACATCCTTGCCTTTCGCTAAATACTTTTCACACACTTGTCTCACAGCAAACACCTGATCAACGCATCCCCTCCCTCTCCTAAAGCCACACTGCTCATCACCAATCACTCCCTCTGTACCCTCTCTAACTCTCATAATTAACACTCTACCATACACCTTACCTACAACACTCAACAGACTTATACCCCTAAAGCTAGTACATTCACACTTATCACCCTTGCCTTTATACAACGGGACCACACAAGCACTTGCCCAGTCAATTGGCATCATACCTTTCTCAAAGCACGCATTCAACAATCTTACTAACCAGTCAACAATAGTCACTCCACCACCCTTCAGGCATTCCACAGCACACCCATCCATACCTGCAGCTTCCCTGTTTTCATCTCCTTTACTGCCTTCTCCACTTCCTCCTTCGTGATCAAAGAATCATTCAACTCTCCCAGCACATTTATTCCTTGCACCCTTCCATCCGCCACAATCTCAGCCACCCTTTCCTCCTCTACATTTAACAATCTTTCAAAATACTCTGCCCATCTCTTCCTTACTGCATCCATCTTAACATCCTTCCATCCTCTACTTTTACTCGTTCTTCCTTCCCAGACTCTCCCTTTCGCACCCTTTTCACCTCCTTCCAAAACATTTTCTTATTCTGTTGAAAATTCTCTGTCAGCCGCCAACCCCACCTCTCATCTGCTGCCACTTTAGCATCACGCACAGCCCTTCTCGCTCTATTCCTCTTTTCCTTATACCTTTCATATGACAACTCATCCTTCCTCTGCAGCCACACTTCATATGCACGTCTCTTCTCAGCCACAGCCATACTTACTTCCTCGCACCACCATTCACTTCCTTTTCTTACACCACCACCCACATGTCTCACACCACACACCTCTTCTGCATGCCCCACCACATCACTCTTAAACAACTGCCATTCCTCCTCCACGCTGCCATTTTCCCGATCTTTCACTGCGTTCCACTCATCTTTCAATTTCTCCAGATACTCTATCTTTTTCTCTCTTTCATCCAACTCACTCACTTTCAAAACCTCCCTGCACACCTAACCCTCCTAGCTCTCACCCATCTCTTACCTACTCTTAACTTTCCCTCCACCAGGTAGTGGTCAGACATACCTCCACCCTCCCCGGGTATATATGGAGACACCTCAGGCCATGAAAAATTGCTCATAAACTCGTAAAAACAGGGGAGTTGTAAGACGCAGTGGTCGCCCTCTGTGTGGCGCCCCTCCGACTTCCACTAACCGACTCCACTTTTACGTCATCAGCAGCTGCCGTGCCAGTACACCCATGCCTTCACATGGAGACGGACTTTTCTCTGCACTACTGTTATACCCCCCAAATCAGAATTATTGCTCCAGTGCAAGGTGAGCGGCTCTTTTGACAGCTGTATAGGGGTAGTGAAGCCTCATGTATGGTGCAAGATGAAGGACGGAGTGATGATGGGGAGAAGTTTGGAGGTATCAGGTGCAGTGAGATGATGGTTGTGCTGGACAGTTTCTCCCGTGAGACAAAGAAAATCCGTGGTGTAGAAATTGTGGGATTGTGTCAGGTGGTGGACCTTGAGTGGCATCAGAGGAAGCCCTGTTAAAGGAGAATATCCAAGGAAGCTGGGTACCTGCCAGACCACTTACAAGATCTATTTTCAAGGAGTTGCCAATGCCTGGATGGCTCACAAGTGCTGAAGTTGAGGCAGCTGCTGATGAAGTTTGCTGATGTCTTCTCCACCAGAGACCTAGACCTGGGGTGCACTGATCTGTGGAACATAGCATAGACACCGGTGGTCACTGCCAGTGTGGATGGCACCAACCCAATGGCAAGAAGTGGAGAAAGTAATGGAGAATCTCCAAAGTCAAGGAGTAACAGAAAAGTCCAGCAGTCCTTGGGCATCACCAGTGGTCCTGGTAAGGAGGAAGGATGGCTCAGTAAGGTGTTGCGTAGATTATCAAGCCCTGAATGAGGTGACAGTGAAGGATGTATACCCCATGCCAAGAATTGCTGACACACTGGATGCTCTGTCAGGTGTCAAGTGGTTCTCCACCCTAGACATGAAGGCAGGATACCACCAGGTCAAGGTTGCAGAGGACAAGGAGACAACAGCCTTTTTGTACGGGCTGGGTTTATGGCAGTTTAAGGTGATGCCTTTTGGCTTATGTAATGCCCCAGCTACTTTTGAGTGTCTAATGGATTGCGTACTGGAATGCCTGCACTTAATTGTGTTTTGAGGACTTCTGACCCGGAAATAGAGAGGCTGACGGAGGTGTTCAGTGGGATCCAAGCAGCACACCTCAAGCTGAACCCCAAGAAGAGCTATTTGTTCAGAAGGAAATTAAGTACCTGGGATACATTGTAGCTTCTGTGAGGGTGGCATCTGTACTGACCCAAAGAAGGTGGCAGCTATGGAAAAATGGCCAGTTTAGACTTCTGTGAAAGAGCTATGGAGTTTCTTGGGCTTGTCCACCTACTATCGGCGTGCTGTCAAGGACTTTGCAGTGATAGCTGCACCTCATCACAAGCTGTTGGGGAAGAAGCAGAAGTTTGCATGGACAACTCTAACTCAGAAAGCCTTCAGTGAACTCAAGCATGCGTTGGCAAGCACCAGTATTGCTATACCCAGGCCAGAGTGACTGTGATGCTAGTGACCATAGGATTGGTGGAGCCCTGTCGCAGAAGAAGGATGACAAGGGGTATGTGGTGGCATACTACAGCAAGAAGCTCAGCCCACCAGAGCGAAACTACTGTGTGACCCGTAAGGAGCTCTTGGTGGTGATGAAGAGCCTTGATTTCTTCCATCCTTTCTTGTATGGGTCCTACTTCATCATCAGGACAGACCATGCAGCACTGAAGTGCCTGAAGACATTAAACAATCTAGAAGGAAAACTGGCACGTTGGCTCGGGAAGCTGGACCAGCGCAATTATGAGGTACAGCACCGTCCTGGGCAGGTACATGGCAATGCTGACAGCCTGAGTCGTTGGCCTTGTGACCCAGAGTGCCAGCAGTGTGGTAAAATAGAAGATCTTAGCAAGAAATGCAGCCATGCTGCAGTGACAGAGCCAGTGCCAGATGCAGAAGACCTGAAGAAAATGGAGATGGAGGATGAAGATTTACAACAAATGCTAGAATGGCCGCAGCGAAGTACAGTGCGACCACCTTGGGAAGAGATTTCTAGATTTAGCCTTGCGACTAAGAGCTACTGGAGTCAGTGGGACCTTCTTCATTTGAACAACGAACTTCTGGAACATCAATGGGAGACACCCGATGGCCTCAGCAAGTACTGGCAACTGGTGGTTCTGAAGAAAATGAGGTCTGGGATCTTGGATGAGTCTCATAACCAGATCACTAGTGGGCGCCTGGGAGTGAAGAATACTCTTAGCTGACTGTGACAGAGGTTCTACTAGACTGGCATGCACCAACATGTTGAAGAGTGGTGTCAGGTCTGTGATGTATGCTGTGCCAAGAAGGGACCCAAGAAACGTGGTTGCACCCCTGTTCAGCTGTACCAAGTGGGTGCACCGATGGAATAAGTCACGGTGGACATTACTGGACCTCTGTCACTCGCTGAAAGAGGAAATCGGTATATATGTGTCGCCATAGACTACTTCACAAAGTGACCAGAAGCCTATACCATCCCTGATCAAGAGGCTGCAACTTTTGCTCAGGTGTTGGTTGACCAGTTTTCCTGTTATTTTGGGATGCCACAAAAGCTACATTCAGACCAGGGTAGAAACTTTGAGTCTGCTGTGTTCCATGAGTGCTGCTAGTTACTGGGAATACCAGGACAATCCCATTAAGGCCACAGTCAGATGGGATGGTGGAGAAATTCAACTGGACCCTGGGACAAGAACTGGCCAAGTACTGCGTATAGAGGGACAGATGGAATGGGCCCAGAAATTACCTGCATTGCTGATGGCATACCAGTCTGCATCCCATGAGTCTACCAGTTACACCCCTGCAAAATTGATGTTGAGCCATGAGTTACACTTACCTATTGACTTGTTAATGAGAAGACCACCTGGTGAGGAGCTGCCCACAGACACCTCCAGTTATGTGAAGCATGTTCAGGGAAGGCTGGCAGAGGTACATCATCACGTGCAAAGATCCCTCAAGTTTTCAGGAGACGTGATGAAGTGCAAGTATGATGCCAGGGCAAGGGAGGTGAGCTTCGGGGATGGTGACCAAGTTTGGTTACACAGTCCTCAGCGAAAGAAGGGACAGTTCACTGAAGCTGCAGAGCCCATGGGCTGGGCCTTACACTGTGTTGGACCGTCCATTAGACGTAACGTACTGGATTCGGGGGGGCAGGATGTCTCGCCCAAAGATGGTATACGTGCACCGTCTGTGGCAGTACCATGGGCCAGGACAGTACAGCTGGGACGTCTCCGAGGAATCGTGCTCTCCTGCAGCCGAGGATGTGGAGGAGGACCAAGAAGCTGAAGTACAAGAGGATGGTGACACTTTCCCAAGAGAAGAAGTGCATCAGGAAGAGGACCAAGACATTCCAGGTGGAGTGGATTGTGTGGAGGAGCAGGGACGTCGTTGGAAGTGGCATAGGAGAAGACCTGATAAGTTGAAGGATTACTTTGTGTATAATTAAATGTCTAGTTTGGATTAAGGATTATGTTTGTATACATTGTGTAGTTTTGTCAGGATGACAGAGGACTAGGGAGGGGGTAGTGTTGAGATTTGCCACTTAGGTAGCAGGATTTGCCAGTTAGGTAGTCGAGAAATTTTTCAATGTTTTTCATACTGTAGTTCCATTATGAGTCAGAGTGGCCAGTTAGCCTGCTGTTTGTGAGCGTAGCTACTTCTTAAGTTGTACATTAATTTTTCTGCTCTTTTTTTCAATAATGTTTTATTTATGTGATTGTTAGACAAATTATGTAATTTAAGTGTCTATGTTAATATAGACTTATGCAGTGTGAGCAAACTGTGGCATGTTTTGGATATCTCCGAGTTGGCAGCTGTTGCTTCTCCTATATATAACCTTATACTGTATAAGGATGAGGAGGAGATTATAGCAGTTTTCAGTTCATTTTGAGTGTAGTTCAGTGTCAGTGCAGTGCAGTTTATTTTCGTACTTGTGAAAGCATTGAAGTGTTGTTGGCAAACAGTGAAGTGTTACTGAAGTTTGTATATCATCGATACTTGTGAAAATAGCTAAGTGTTGTCAAGCATTAAGTGTAATTGCAATTAGTAAAGTTTGTATAGCTTCAGTATTTGTGAAAACAGTGAAGTGTAGTTGGCAAGCATTAAGTGTAATTAATTGGAAAACAAAGAGAGCGAATTTCAGAAGCCAGTGTATATCTACAATATCTCAGCTGGTCTTGTTGCACACCGAAAGGCTGCCTTCAGGAAGAACAACTCACTTGGGAATGTCCTTCTTGTACTGATCTACTGCTGTTGGAGTCTGTGGCAGTGTGGGGTGGGGACCTAACAACAGAGAGAAAGAGAGAGAGACGTAGGCCGTTAAAATGCATATGTCAACTCTCTCTCTCTCTTGATAGATAGATAAAGAGAGAGTGATAGACACAGTAGCTAGATAGATAGGTTGACTGATGGATATAGATGTAGGGAATTGAAATGCATATGTCATTCTCTCTAGATAGATAGATAGATAGATAGATAGATAGGTAGAGATAGATAGATAGATAGATAGATAGATAGATAGATAGATAGAGAGAGAGAGAGAATATACAGTAGCTAGATAGACGGGTTGATTGATAGATATAGACGTAGGGCATTGAAATGCATAAATTATGTCATTCTCTCTCTCTCTCTCTCTCTCTCTCTCTCTCTCTCTCTCTCTGTACACACACACACAAATATATATATATATATATATATATATATATATATATATATATATATATACAGTATATATATATATATTTGACAAACAAGGTAAATCCATTATGGGAAGATATATTTCAATCACAACACATTAGGATTATTGTTCAGGCCCACGCAACTCGGCAAGCAAACAGAGCAGTTTTAATCTATCCCAGACACAACACGAGCATTTTATATATTGGTTCGTCAAAAAATTCAGGTGGCTCAGCTTTTATCATACCGTGGTGGAGCGTCATCAGTGCCTAACTTCTGTCTAAAGGTCAAGGATTCAATTCCCGGTCAGAAGCGTAGAAAACCTTTTGTACACATACTTGTAATGTGTGTGTCCAACATATAGAATGCTCGTGTTGTGTGTGGGATAGATTAAAACTGCTCTGGTATTGCAGAGATGCGTGGGGCTGTGCAATAATCGTAATGTGCTGTGACTGAAATATATCCTTCCATTATGGATTTACCTGGTTCATCAAAATATTCAGGTAGTTCAGCTGTTATCACTCCGTGGTGGAGTGGCATCAGTGCCTGACATCTATCTATAGGTCTAGGGTTCGGTTCCCGGTCAGAAGCGTAAAAAACATTAAGTCATAGGCCATTAAAATGCATATGTCGATTCTCCAAACACACACACACACACACACACACACACACATATATATATATATATATATATATATATATATATATATATATATATATATATATATATATATAAAGACAGAGCATTAAAATGTATATGTCAGCTCTCCAGATATATATATATATATATATATATATATATATATATATATATATATATATATATATATATATATATATAAATATTATAAAACAATACTATATGTAACTACGGTATGCAGATATATAGCTACAGGTAACAATATGTAAAACAGGTAGTTATGTCTGAGTTCTCCAGGAAAAGACAACTATACAACTCCTTGCCTAGACGAACCAAGAATGCCAAACACCCCTGATCATGCGCCAGAAATATGTCCAACTCACACACAAGCACAAACGTACTCACACGTACGCTCACACACTTTAGCCGGCAGCTAGAGGGGGGGGTACAAGTCCGATATCACATGTAGGAGAGTGAGTCAGAGTACGACAGATGAGAACAGGAGTTAGAGGAGGAGTGAGCAATAGTTAGTAGGAGAGTGAGAGTAAAGTAGGAGGACTGCAGCTAGCATAAGCAGCTACTAACTATAGGCTAAACGGGTCACGCCAAGTTCTAAACTTTTATTCATATAACTGTCTCACAATAAACGCCATTGACCCAAATCTCCCTGTTTCATCATCTCACTTAAAATATGAAGAGAATAACAGAACAGAGAAGGCCTACATCTCCTACAACGCCTCACCATTACTCTCTCCTGGTGCCTCTCCCATTGACGATTCAACCAGATAACATTCTCTATAGAATTACACCCCTGAACTACGTCCACATACATTGGTGGCCAGCGGTAACAACGAACCAAGTACATTCACTTACATTGGTGGCCAGCGGTAACAACGAACCAACTACATTCACTTTCATTGGTGGCTAGCAATAACAACAAACCAACTACGTTCACTTACATTGGTGGCCAGCGGTAACAATTGACCAATTACATTCACTTACACTGGCGGCCAGCAGTAACAACGAACCAACTATGTTCACTTATACTGGCAGCAGGAGTTCACTTACATTGGCAGCAGCGGTGAAAACAGTAAACTATGACTACAATCAAACCAAGCCTGATGAGTTTATGCACAGCAGACTATTTTCCTGAACCGCTACAATGGTAAACAAAGCTGATAAACATCTCAGTCCACAGGCGGTGGCTCAGTCAGTAGAGAGGTGGCCTGCAATCCTACCGGTCCCAGGTTCAAATCCCCGCTGGGGCAGGGAACAGTTTAAGGATTTGAATTTCATGTAAAGCAGACTACTGATCTACAAGAAGATCAGCCGACATGTAGTAAAAATACCCCAGCTAATACAAATACACCAGTTCTGTATGAGACAGCCCTAGCATGTATTTGATATGGACGGTGGGTGTTAGCGCCGAAGTGGTGACGTGTAGAGGAGTATGGTATGTAAGAGGACTACTGGGCCTTGGGAGCAGGCTGTGAAGCTTATGCCCAGAGTCGAGCAATCAGTCAATCAATCAATCATTTCCTGTGACACCCCACGGGATGCATAGGGCCTCGATGAACTCTCTCCACCAATATTTGTCTCTTGCCATCTCCTTCAGGTCCCACCAACACTCCTCTCCTGCTTCCTTTTTTCATTGCTCTCAATCAGGTTTCCCTCGGCCTACCTCTACCTCTTCTTCCTCTAGCAGTCCACTCTGGCACATCCTGTATTAAACTACCTTCTTTTCTGTATATGTGCCCCAGCCACTTCCAGCGAGACAGTCTCACATATTCATTAACTGGTTCCATTCCCGTAATATCCCTTACTCTTGCATTTGTAGCTCTGTCTTGCCACATTACCCCAAGAATCCTTCTCAGTATTTTATTCTCAAATCCTAATACTTTCTGATCTGTTGCAATTGTACTGTACCATGACTCATGCCCATAAATTAAAATTGGTCTAACCAGGGACTTGTAAATTTTCACTTTAGTATGTACCAAAAGCATATTATTATTCCAAACAGATTTCAACATTCCAACAGCTCGCCAAGCCTGTCTAATCCTCTCCTCAATTTCATTGTTTAATGATCCAATAGATGATACAATCGTTCCCAGATATTTAAAGTTTCTACATTCTTCACCACATTATTTCCAATTACACAATCGATTTGGTTCTCCACGTTCGTATTAATAATTTCAGTCTTTCCACAATTTATTACCAATCCCACTTTTTCTCCTTCCTCCACCAGACAATCAAGCACCCTCTGCATCTCGTAAATACTTCCACAAATCAGTACAATATCATCAGCATAGTCCAAATCCATCAGCTTCTTATTTTCTTTCCAGTTAATTCCTGCACCTGTTCTCCTTACAGCCTTTTTCATAACATAATCCATAACCAAAACAAACAACAATGGCGAAAAACTCCTCCTTGAATCACTCCTGACCTAACTTGAAATGGATCACTCAAAGAACCACCCACCATTACCTTACAAAAAGTACCTTCATGCAGGCTTCTAATAATATTTACAAACTTTTCTGGTATACCATAGAATCTCATAATTTTCAACATAGCTTCACGTGAAACACTATCAAACGCCTTTTCAAAATCCACAAAACACATACTAAGTAGCATTTTCATCTCATTAGCTTGTTGCATTAGATGCCTTACAATAAAAATCTGATCATTACAACCTCGACCCTATCTAAATCCCGCTTGTTCTTCTCTTAAAATTTTATCAATTACTGGCACTATTCTGTTCAACAAGATTTTGGAAAAGACTTTTGCAACTACAGGTGTCAAAGTTATCCACCTCCAATTGCCACACACACTTAAATCTCCCTTTTTTGGTATTTTTATAATCACTCCATTTTTCCACTCTTCTGGAATTCCACCATTATCCCAAGCCACATTAAAAAGTTTCAAAAGCGCATTCATCAACTCGTCATTTTCCACCTTAAGCATTTCAGGGAATATTCCATCCTCTCCTGGGGCCTTAAAATTCTATAACTCTTTTATAGATTTTTCTACCTCTTCCAAAGTTATATCCCCTGTTTCTATATGCAAATCTCTCTCGGCTGGCAAAATGTCCTCTTCAGCTGGGATTGGTCTATTTAGAACAGATTCAAAGTCCTCTTTCCACCTTCCTTTTATATCCAAATCTTTAGTCATCAAATTACCATTTCTATCTCGTACAGGTATTTCCTTCCTTCTCTTTTCAGTCCCAGTTAACTCCTTTATGGCCTGATACGCTGCTCTTGTGCTCTGACCGTCATCTTTACTTAATTTAATTTCTGTCTCTGTTGCCTTTTCATCATATAGCCTCCTCTGATCACGTCTAACGAGTCTTTTTACTTCAGAATGTAAACTCCAGTACTTTGCTCTAAGTACTTCAACTACCTGGCCATCAACATGTTGTTCTTCACTTCTTAACTTAGCCTCTTTCCTTTTCTGAATTGCATTCCATGTTTCATCTGACATCCACTTTTTCCTTCTCGCTTTTCCCTTTTTCTTAATAGTAACCTTAGCACTCTCATGCAAAACCTCTTTTACCTCTCTCCACATTTGATTAATATCATTGTTTTCAGATTCCATCAAAGTCTGCAGGACTAGAAACCTGTTCCTACATTCGCACCGAAACTTTTCCCTCGTGCTCTCATCACTTCTCAGCTCATCAAAATCATAACCATTACCTCCTGTACAATTACCATTAACGTTTCTCTTAAGTTTTATTTTAATCTTTGACACAACAAATTGATGATCACTACCTATATCTGCCCACCTCCTTACGCAAACATCTTGCAAATAACTCCTATGCCTTCTGCTAATTGCAGTGTGGTCAATCTGGTTACAGTATTTACCACACGGTGAAATCCAAGTAGTCTTATGTATTTTTCTATGCTCAAAGATAGTTCCACCAATTATAAGGTCATTTGCCAAACAAAAACTTCCAAAGCGCACCCCTTTTTCGTTTCTTATACCAGCATCCTCCTTACCCATACAATCTTCAAAGCCATTCCTACTACTGCCAACAATCGCATTAAAATCACCAATGCAAACTAACACATCATGTCTTGCCACTCCGTTCACTACATCCTGCAGCTTCTCATAAAAGTCATCCTTCATTTCATCAGCAGCCTCATTTGTCGGAGCGTACCCTACAACCATTCTGATATTACCATGGTCAGATTTTAAACGAGCATAAAGCAAGAGCTCATTAATTGGTTCAAACTCACATACTGCCTTACAAGCATCTCAGCAATAGGCCTACTCCTTGGTAATGATTTCCATCACTCCTACCAGAAACCAACACAGTAATACCATCTTCCAAATTCATTTTATCAACTCCAAGCAACCTCGTTTCCGTAAGAGCACAAATAACAATCTTGTATTCCTTGAACACTGAAACAACTTCTTCCATGTTACCAGCCTGATTGAGAGTTCGAACATTCCAGTTTCCTATTCTTAAGGTTCTTTTTGGATGTATAAACTTATTTTTACACCGTGGGATTCTTAGCACCCCCTGCCCACTTAAGGGCTGCACGGAACTGAGGGCCACTGCTTCGTCACCAGAGTTCATCAAGATTTCTTAGGCAAAAAAATATTTTACCCTGGAGCCAATGCCAGTGGCTCGCAGGAACCAGACAGTGGAAAGAGGAAATTAACTAAATGAAAGTAAAATGCAGAGGGTTTGGACAGACAAAGTACAAGGGAAAGAGAGGAAAAAGAATGTAGATAAAAGTGTCCCATTTAGTCGCCTCTTATGACAAGCAAGGAATACTGGGGAAGTATTTTGTCCCCCCTTCCCCAGGGGGGGAGCACATAAAAAAAAAAATCAACAACCATAAAAAAAAATCAACAATCAAACTACAATCAAAATTATCTACGACTATGCTCAATTTGGCAATGTCATGCTAAAATGCAGTATAGTGCCCCCAGAAGCGCCCAGACACCCCCACAAGTAGCCCATAGAGGAGCAATGATGGTGCGCCGGGACTCGGAGCGACAACGGCATAAGTCTGCCCGGGCTGCACGCCCCTCTGACCCGGAACTCGCTCACCGCCACCATAGCAGGAATACTAGACTACCTTCCGGGTGAGTCTTCTCCAATCAGCTTTGGGGTGGAGCTGTTTCTCCACCTCCTGCCAGCACCCCTGAGACGACCTGTAACCGCTCACCTTTCAATAAGGGGACGGCCTGTAGCTGCTCTGAGGGCAATAAGGAGATGGTCTGTAGCCGCTCTGAATGTGTCTTTCTTGAGACGGCCTGTAGCCGCTCAACCCTCCTGAAGGAGACGGCCTGTAGCCGCTCTGAGGGCAATCAGGAGATGGCCTGTAGCTGCTCCTGCCTTCGTCAGGAGACGGCCTGTAGCTGCTCAACCCTCCTGAAGAAGATGGCCTGTAGTCGCTCCCGCCTTCGTCAGGAGACAACCTGTAGCCGCTCTGAAGGTATCTTCATTAGGACGGCCTGTAGCTGCTCAACCCTCCAGAAGGGGACAGCCTGTAGCTGCATCTGCCTTCGTCAGGAGATGGCCTGTAGCTGCTCCGAAGGTGCTCTTCTCGAGACGGCCTGTAGCCGCTCAACTCTCCTGAAGGAGACGGCCTGTAGCCTCTCTGAGGGGAATCAGGAGATGGCCTGTACCCACTCCCGCCTTCGTCAGGAGACGGCCTGTAGCTGCTCTGAAGGTACTCTCCTCAAGACGGCCTGTAGCTGCTCAACCCTCCTGAAGGAGACGGCCTGTAGCCGTTCCCACCTTCGTCAGGAGTTGGCCTGTAGCTGCTCCGAACATTCCCTTGGGTCTGCTGGTAGCTGCTCCCTCCCCCAGGCCACGGCCAGTAGCCGGGCCTTGGCGATGGCTGGTAGCTGTGCCCCTAGAAGGCCATGGCTGGTAGCCGGGCCCTACGGCAGGAGACGGCCTGTAGCTGCTCCTCCGTCGGAGGCTGATGCCTGTTCTCCGACCCATGACCCAGAGGGAGTCTCGGGCTGGAGTACTGGAGAGGTCCATTGGTCTCCCCTGGCCTCTGCTCCCTGCAACCGGCTCTGGAGAAGGCCCACCTGACGGACCCCAACGCAGACCAGTGCCACAGCCCCTCCCTGACGGCGCCGTTAAGCACCGAGGACCACAGCCCTTGGGAACCCCAGACCGTCCCCAGGACTCCCGGGCAGGAACTCCCCGCACCTCAACGCCGGAGATCTTCGTCCTCTGTCAGGAGCCTGAACGAAAGGTTCAGGCAGTTATTTGGCCCCACCCCTGAGGGCCATACTCCCGCCCCTAGCCCCGAGAGCGTGAGGCCCTTTGCCACCCACAGCCCCGGACGAGAGAGGACGCCCCTGCGCGTGATCCCGTGGCCTCTGGATATACAGGCCCCCGGCGAAACCCAGCCCCATCAGTAGCAGAGCTGTGACACCTCCGCACCCTTGTACCTGAGCGCCATGATGCCCGGATCCGAAAGGAGTAACAGTGATAGTACAGTGTCTGTGACCTAGTAACACAGAGGGATAACAGTGAACTAACCCTCTAATGGAAGTCAGTGATAATACCAAAGTGGTGGAGTGAGTAACAGTAACAGTATAACTGAATATACGGCCACCCAGTGAGAGTCGGGTCTATCAGAGTGAATACGCTACCACCAGAAAATATCTCCTAACACTAAGACCATATCCAGACCCCAGTGCCAAAGAAACACTTACCAACAAGGAACAATCTTAGCGACTCCACGAATATAGAAAAGCCAGACTTCCTATAATTAATAATACTCTACCTCATATGCTATTCACTTTGATCCCAGCAGTATCCTGCACGATACTGATAACCCATATCTAGATGTAAGAGTTGTAATTGTCCAGTGTATCTGTATCAGTGACATCTACTCGTTCCCCTGTCCAACTTGGTAATACACATGTAAAGTTGTTGCCTTGAGTTTTTGTGTCCTACCTCTTTCCTATTTGTCTAAGCTCTAGAAAGAGAGTCCCGCTACACACTAGGCGTTTACGGGATGGGAAGCCAGACCCTAAAACACCTAGCATTACACACTCACTCACAAGTAACCAGAAACAAACAAATAAAAAACATATAAAAGCGAAGCAGAGAGCAAGAGCTGGTGGGGTATCCACCCACCATAACTTTGTCCCATATCGCTCCTAACCACCTCAACCACAACTCCACGATTATGAGAAATAATAGCAACAATACATTACAACTATCAACAACTCTACAAGCCTTCAAGTTAATCTCAACAAGTAAGGAAAATCAAACACTACAAGTTAAGAACAAGCGAACAAGGAAATTGAGAAAGGAGGAAGTGCGTCTGTACTGTGCCAATAGTGTTGACCCAGCATGGTGATGTAGCATCAACACATTTCTCACTCCTCCAACCACCACCACCCTCCACCTTCTCCAACACTACCGCCACCACCATCTTCTCCACCACAACTACCAGACTGAGGCATCGGCTCAGCAGTGTCATCATTTGCTAAGATCATCATACCACGTCAATCAGCCCAAGTGCCTGACAACACTAGCCTGTCATCATGCACCTGCCTGCTTGCATGCCAGCCAGTCTGCCTGCCCCACAGTGACAACATCGAGTGCTGATGCAGTCATACCAGGACCCTGACCTACCTCAACCAAACCCTACCAACACCCTTCAATCAACATCACTGTCATCAGCAATGTCACAGTTAATATCAGTGAGTTGAACATTTACTCTGTTAGTTTAATAGTACTACTTCATTTACATACATCATTACGTGTATACACAGTGATAGACAATGTATATCCATACTTCAACATATAATACATACATCTGAAGATGAAGTAAAACCATAGAATGAAAATATAAGTACACATGTATCCTTCATATTACAGTGGCAAGGAAAATCAAATGAAAATGCCTAACACAAATGGAGCTAGCAACAGTATGCCATACTAAACCACGCACATAAGTACTTACATCCTATACCAACAGATGAAACATAATCAAGTTGACTTCACAGCCTTTGGAGGACTATAGTGTCAACCTTCTTTCTGATTGTCAGTATGGGTTCCGTCAGGGACGCTCCACTGGCGATCTCACCTACCTTTCAGACTCTTGGTCATCCTCCTTTCGGGACTTTGGCGAAAGCTTTGCCATTGCACTTGACATCTCTAAGGCATAAACCTTTAATTTCCAAACTGCCCTTTTTTGGTTCCTATCCTTCTATCTGTGCCTTCATCTCTAGCTTCTTTTCTGGTCGTTCTATAGCTGCTGTTGTAGACTGCCATTGTTCTTCTCCTAGATCTATCAACAGTGGTGTTCCTCAGGGCTCTGTCCTATCACCAACTCTCTTCCTTTTATTCATCAATAATATTCTAAGCTATACATCTAATCCTATCTACTCGTACGCTGATGATTCCACCTTTCACCTTTCCATTCGGTTCCCGCAACGTCCATCTCAGCAGTTACTTCAACAAACAAGGGATGAGGCTATGGCACATCTAATGTCTGACTTGGCTCATATCTCTGACTGGGGTAAAAATAATCTTGTTGTTTTTAATGCATCAAAGACTCAGTTTTTACATCTATCAACCCGTAAAATTTTCCACAGGAGTATCCACTAATGTTTAATAATATCCAACACATTCCTGCCTCTCTCTTTGAGAGAGGTGAAGTTAGTGAATGTACAGCAAGGTTAGATGGTGAGGAATTGGAAAATGTGAGTACGTTTAAGTATTTGGGTAGTGTGATGAGTAAGGATGGAGGTTTGGAGTGTGAAGTGCTTGAAAGGGTACAGCAGGGAAGAAAGGTTGCTGGTTCCTTGAAAGCAGTGATAAGAAACAGGGAAGTGAGCATGGAAGTGAAAAAGTTACTACATGACAGTATTGTGATACCAACTCTAACGTACGGAAGTGAAGCTTGGACATTGTTGGAAGGACACAAGTCAAGAGTGAGAGCAGTGGAAATGAGTTATTTAAGAGGAGCCTGTGGAGTCACGTGGAGAGACAGGCTGACGAATGAGGATATAAAGGAGCGTTGTGGTGTGGATGTGGATGTGATAGGAAGCGTTATGAGGAACACACTGAGGTGGTTTGGCCATGTGGAGAGGATGGAGGGCGAAAGACTGACGAAGAGAGTGTATGTGAGTGAGGTGGAGGGGGGAAGAGGGAGGGGGAGGCCGAGGATGAGATGGAGGGATGGGGTGGAGAGGTATATGAGAGAGGGGGGTGTGAGTTGGGAGCAGGGCAGTGAAATGGCGGGGGACAGGGCGACTTGGAGGCGATTTGTTTGTGGCCACCCCAAACGGGATTGAGGCGTCTGGCAATAGATAGATAGATAGACATTCCTGCCTCATCCTTGAGCATGCTTGGAGTTTCATTCACACGGGACTTATCTTGGAAAGATCATATTGCATCTCTTGTAAAATCTGCTCTCAAGAGATTAGGTGTGCTAAGCTGACTCTGTGCCTTCTTTACCCCTGCACAGTTGTCGACTTTATACACGGGTTTTATTCGCCCCTGTTTAGAGTACAACTCTCATGTGTGGGGAGGCTCCTCACTTACAGCTCTTCTCAATAGGGTGGAGTCAAAGGCTATTCGTCTCATCAACTCTCCTTCTCTTACTGGTTCCCTTCAACCTCTGTCTCTTCGCTGCACTGTTGCATCTTTATCTCTTTTCTATTCCCACGCCAATGGTCACTGCTCCTCTGAACTGTCTGCTTGCATTCCTCCACCTCTACAGTGGGTGCATAGCACCCGTCTAGCAACAAACTCTCATCCCTTTGCTGTCCAGCTTTCTAATGCAAGAGTTACCCGTTACTCCCAGTCCTTCATTCATGCAACAGGTCAACTCTGGAACTACCTCCCTCTGTCTGTATTTCCTACTTCCTATGATCTCCAGTCGTTCAAACGCAGTGTGTCCAGGCATCTCGAATGGATCTTGAATTTGTCTCTCTTTTGCATTGTTCTTTTTTTTCTTGGAAGGAACGTTCATGTGGGCTCAGCCTTTGGTTCCTTCTTCATTGCATTAAAAAAGTGATGTGTGGTACAAATGAAACTAAGTGAACACTATATATATATATATATATATATATATATATATATATATATATATATATATATATATATATATTGTAAATAATGTACTGTATTGTATATACTGTATGATTTTATATAAAATAAAATATGAGGTTAAATATATTATTTTTTTTATTTAAATATAAACTATGCAACATAACTAAGCCAATGCACCTATGGTGTCTCACATAACTAAACCAATACACCTATGGTGTCTCAAATAAACTGCAACATACAGTAATTAAGCCAATACACCTATGATGTCTCACCTAACTAAGCCAATACACCTATGATGTCTCACCTAACTAAGCCAATACACCTATGGTGTCTCACCTAACTAAGCCAATACACCTATGGTGTCTCACCTAACTAAGCCAATACACCTATGGTGTCTCACCTAACTAAGTCAATACACCTATGGTGTCTCACCTAACTAAGCCAATACACCTATGGTGTCTCACCTAACTAAGCCAATACACCTATGGTGTCTCAAATAAACAAGTACATCAAATATTGCTGATTCATGGTATGACTATTGCTCTTATTGTATTAGTTATATACATACATACCAGTTATATAGCTACAATGACCACACTTGTGATTCCTGCAATTATGTTACAATTGCTACAATTATGTAACTACAAACGTTAGCTTTACTACAATAATGTTACAGTTGCTACAGTTATGTACCTACAAACGCTTACATTACTGCAATTATGTTACAGTTCCCACAATTATTGTAACTCCAAATCCTAGCATTACTGAAATTATGTTACAATTGCCACATTTATGTAACAGTTGCATTAACAAGATGTAACTACAATTTTATGGCCAACACAATTATGTAACAGGTGCATTAACAATATGTAACTACAATTTTATGGCCAACACATTTATGTAACAGTTGCATTAACAAGATGTAACTACAATTTTATGGCCAACACAATTATGTAACAGTTGCATTAACAAGATGTAACTACAATTTTATGGCCAACACAATTATGTAACAGGTGCATTAACTAGATGTGGCAACCACAATTGTGTAACAGTTGCATTAAAACAATGTTATGTTATAGTCTCACTTCCGTAACAGTTGCATTTCCACAGTGTAATTACAATTGCATTAACACGAGGTAACTATAATTATGATACAATATTCCTTCAGTTATGTAACTTTTACATTATTGTGTATTTTGCTTAATTAGCTTACAAGTTGATTGTAATGTGTATATGATATGCATTAATATGTGATGACAATGTTTACTGTCGTTGGTACGACAGTGGACATGATCGAACAACATGTAGGCATAATATGTTACAACACAATACTGTATGTAACTACGGTATGCAGCTATATAGCTACAAGTAACAATATGTAAAACGGGTAGTTATGTCTGAGTTCTCCAGGAAGAGACAACTATACTCCCCTTGCCTAGACGAATCAAGAATGCCAAACACCCCTGATCATGCGCCAGAAATATGACCGACACACACACGCACAAACAAATGCACATGTACGCCCACACACTTTAGTCAAAAGCTAGAGGGGGGTATAAGTCCGATATCATATGTAGGAGGGTGAGTCAGACAGAGCAGGACAGGAGAGAACAAGAGTTAGAGAAGGTGAGAGCAATAGTTAGTAGGAGAGTGAGATTAAAGTAGGAGGACTGCAGCTAGCATAAACTGCTACTAACCATAGGCTACACGGGTCACGTTAAGTTCTTAACTTTTATTCATATATCTGTCTCACAATAAACCTCATCGTCGCAAATCTGCCTATTTCATCATCCCACTTAAAATACTAAGAGAATAACAGAACAGAGAAGGCCTACATCCCCTACAATGTCTCACCATTACTCTCTCCTAGTACGCCTCCCATAGATGAAAGAAGATTACCTTCTCTAAGGAATTACACCCCTCGGCTTCGTCTACTTACATATAATATAATATATATATATATATATATATATATATATATATATATATATATATATATAATATATATATATATATATAAATATATATATATATATATATATATATATATATATATATATATATATATATATATATATATATATATATATATACTGTATATCATCATCATCAGCCATAACTAGTCCACTGTTGAACAAAGGCCTCCCACAACCTTTTCCACGAATTCCTTGGCTGAGCCAATCTTCGCCACGTTTTCCCTGCAAATTTATCTATCTCATCTCTCCATCTCCTGTCCGGCCTTTTTCTGCTACTCTTACAATCTCTTGGTGTCCAGTCAGTCAGCCTCTTGCTCCATCGGTTATCCCTTATTCTTGCTATATGGCCTGCTCACCTCCATTTCTGTTCTTTTATAACTTCTACAATATCTTTGACTTTAGTCTGCTCTCTCACTTAAGTTGATCTTTTCCTGTCTCTTAAAGATATTCCCAACACTGACCTTTCCATTGTTCTCTGAGAACGGATTAATTTATTTTCCATTGATTTTGTCAGTTTCAAGGTCTCACAACCATACGTCATAGCTGGAATTATACATTCATTATATACTTTTCGTTTCAAACAAACTGGCAAGCAACTTCTCATAATGTCTCTCTGTTTACCGAAAGGTTACCATTCAATTGTAATGCATCTTTTTGTTTCGCTATCATGAGGTTTTGTTAATTTTAGTTTTTGTCCCAAGTAGTTGTACTCCTCAACTTCTTCAAGAATTTCATCGCTTATTCTGATGACGATCTTTGGTGTTTGTGGATTAAACATTACTTAAGTTTTACTCCGGTTCATCTTTAGCCCGACTTTCAGACTTTCTTGGTTCAGGTCATTTAACATTTCTTGCAATGCCTCCGCTGTTTCCGAGATTAGGACAATGTCATCTGCAAATCTTAAATGGTTTAGCTTTTCTCCGTCTATGTTCACTCCTTTGTTTTCCCAGTCTAGCTTTCTGAAAATAATTTCTAGGCATGCTGTAAATAATTTTGGTGAAATTGTATCTTCCTGACGAACACCCTGCTCAATCTTAATTTTTTCCGAGTCCTTATGTAATTTAACTGTAGCAGTTCCCTCTTTATATGTTTTCGAGCAGTTTTACAATGTTATTCACTCCTTGTTCTCGCAATGAATTTATAATTGCTGTGTGCTCCACAGAATCAAAAGCCTTTTCGTAATCAACAAAACCCAAGCACAGTGGTTTATTATATTCTATAGTTTTCTCAGTTAGCTGATTCATTGTATGTAAATGATCAGTGGTCGAATACTCTCTTCGGAATCCTGCCTGTTCACGAGGTTGGTTTTCCTCCAAAATTGTTGTTATTCTGTTCATAAGGACTTTAGTGAAGAGTTTGTAAATGACTGATAGCAAGCTAAAGGGTCGATAGTTACTAAGATCTTTTGAGTCACCTTTTTTGTAGAGTAAAATATCTATTGCATTACACCATACTTGGGGAATTTTCTTCTGTTTTAAACATTGGGTCCATAAGTGAGCAAGCCTATTTTGTACTTCTACTCCTTCATCTAACAGTAAATCTGTTACTAATCCATCTTCTCCCGGAGCCTTCCCTCTTTTCATGTTTTTAAGACAAATATTTACTTCGTCTGGTGTTACCTCAGGTATTTCACTTGTGTCAACTGAAAAGTTAGCTATTGGTACAATTGTCTTTGATGCATACAGTTCTTTGTAAAATTCTTCAACGCTCTTCACCATCTCTTCTCGGCATGTAAGAATTTCACCGTTTTTTCTCTCAATGATGTCATTTGATGCTTTCCTAGCACTATTTTACTTAGGACCTGTTTCAGACTGTTTCCATTTTTGATGGTTTCTTTGATCTGATCCACGTTTCTCTTTCTTTTTTCTTCTCTTTGTCTTTTGTTGATAAGCTTATTTAATTCTGCTCGTTCTATTTCGTCTTTCTTTGTTTTTGCTTTCATTTCCTTTCGTTTTTTCATAAGCTCGAGTGTCTTTTCTGAATATTTCTTGGCTTTGGTTGTATTAGGTTTTCCTACTACCTCCGCTGATTCTCTTAACACTTTTGTTAGTATGCCATTCAGCTCATCAATGTCACATTCAGCATTACTTAGAGCCTGAAATCTGTTCCTTATTTCTAGCTGAAAGGCTGCTTTGTTTTCGTTTACAATTATTGGGCATATCTTTTTATCTTTGATCTTCTTCTTTCTTTCAATTCTGAAATTGAATCTGGCTGTGCAACCCACCATTCTATGATCACTGTCTATATTTACTTTGTTGATAACTGTGACATTTGTGATCATGTTATTCTTATCCGCTATAATGAAGTCGATTTCATTCTTTGTTTCTCCATTTGGGCTTCTCCAGGTCCACTTTCTCCCTGTTCGTTTGTGGAAGAATGTGTTCATTATTCTCATGTTAAACATTTCAGCAAAATTGACTAGCATTTCTACCCCCCCTGGGGGTAGGGGGGTTTGTCAAGAATACTCCTCCAGTATCCCTGCTTGTCGTAAAAGGCGACTAAAAGGGTTGGCGGAGGGTTAGTGCCCCTCCCCGGAAAACAACTAACTAAAAAAACAAACAATAAGCCTCGGACAAGGACTGACCAAACGTTGACGACCAAGGACCGGACAAAGGACATTGCAATTGGAACGTGGAATGTAAGGGGAGCAAATGATGAGGTGAAAGAGAGAGAGATTGTCCAGGTGCTTGAGGATGCGAAAGTGGATGTATGTGGAATAACTGAAACAAAATGGAGAGGAGAAAGTGTGAGAGAATGGGAGTATGGATGGGGTATATGTGCAGGAGTAGGTGAGAATGAGAGGGCAAAGGAAGGAGTATGTATAGTTGTGAGTAAAAGATGGAAGAGGAGCATAAGACAGTATGGATCAGTTGGATCAAGGATTGTGTGGGTAAAGTTGAAAGTTGGAATACAAATGTGGGCGATTGTGTGTGTGTGTATGCGCCAACGCAAGATCGTGCTAGAAGAGTGAGAGAAGAGTTCTGGACAAATGTAGAAGTGTGCATGGAAAAGTTTCGAAGGAATGATAGAGTGTTTTTGATTGGTGATATGAATGGTAAAGTTGGGAATGTGAAGGTGGATGGAATAGTTGGTGAGTGGGGTGTGCCTGCTGAGATAGATGAGAATGGGAGTGCGTTAGTGGACATTTGTGCTGGGAGGGGGTTGGTGATAGCCAATACCCTCTTCAGGCATAAAATGATCCACAGGTATACATGGCGAGTGATGAGAAGGGTGGGTGGTGAATTGAGTGAAAGGAAGGCAATGATTGATTATGTGTGTGTGGATGAAAGGATGCGAAGATGTATATTGGATGCAAGAGTTTATAGAGGTTGGGGGAGTGGACTTTCTGACCACTACTTGGTGGTGGCCAGAGTTAAAGTTCAAGTAAGATGGAGGAATAGAAGAAGGGAAAGACGAGAGGAAGGAGTAGTTGCAAGGAGAGTGGAAAGGTTACAAGAGGATGAGAAAAAGGCAGAGTATAAGAGAGAAGTGGAGGAACGATTGGGCAAATATGAGTTGGAGGAGATGGGGGACGTGGAAGGTGTGTGTAGAATATTTACAGAAGAAATATGTGCAGCATGTGATGTGGTGTGTGGAAGGAAGAGAAGACGGAGGGGTGCAAGGAACAGCGTGGTGGACTGAAGAGGTGAAACGGGCTGTGGCACAAAGAAGAAAGCATACAATGAATGGATGAGAAATAGGGGCGTGGAAGAAGTTGAGAGGCGGAAGAGAGAGTTATATGTAGAAAGAAAGAGAGAGGTGAAAAGATTAGTAAGAGAGTAAGAAGAGAGTGGATGAGGAATTTGGAAGGAATTTGAGTGTAAAGTGGAGGGACTGTAAGAAAATGTTCTGGAAAGAGGTGAAAAGAGTAAGACAGGGTGGAAGTGAAGTTAGCAGGGGAGTGAAAGATAAAAATGGTAGATTACTAGTGGAGAAGGGAGAAAAAGTGAGCAGATGGAGAGAACACTTTAAGGAATTGTTGAACGTGGAGGATGGAAGTAATGCAAGTATAAGTGGCTGGGGAATGGCTGGAAGAAGGAGGGAGGTGAGAAGACAGGAAGAAATCAGTAGGATAGAAGTTGTGGAAGCAATGAAGAAAGTTAAATCAGGGAAAGCCCCAGGAATTGATGGAGTGTGTGGTGAAATGCTGAAGCATGGGGGAGAGATAGTAGTAGAATGGATGTGGAAGATGTGCAGATTGGCCTGGGAGGAAGGTAGAGTCCCGGAGGATTGGAAGTCAGGTATAATTATTCCCTTGTACAAAGGAAAAGGGGAAAAAGAAGTGTGTGGTAATCATAGGGGCATTTGTCTTCTTAGTATAATAGGAAAAGTGTATGGTAGGATACTTATTGACAGAGTTAGAGAAAGAACGGAGAAATTAGTTGGAGAAGAACAGGGAGGCTTTAGGAAGGGAAGAGGTTGTATAGATCAGATATTCATTCTCAGATCTTTAGTGGAAAAGTTTCTAGAGAAGGGAAAGAAGTTGTATGTGGCTTTCATGGATTTGGAGAAAGCATATGACAGGGTGGATAGACTAGGATTATGGAAAGTGTTAAGAATATATGGAATAGATGGGAAGTTGTTGAATGCTGTGAAGAGTATGTACGATGGTGCGAAGTCTGCAGTGCGTGTGGATGGTGAACTAAGTGAATTTTTCTCTTTGAAAGTTGGGTTGAAACAGGGATGTGTCATGTCTCCATGGTTGTTCAATCTGTACATGGATGGGGTAATAAAAGAGGTACAAGGTAGGGTAGTGGATGTTGGAGTGGCCCTGGTGAGAGAGGATAGTGTTTGGAAACTCCCTGTACTGTTGTTTGCAGATGATACCGTGTTGTTGAGTGAAGACGAAGGGGAGCTGCAAGGCTTGGTGGATGAGTTTGAGAGTGTGTAAGAAACGGAATCTAAAGGTGAATGTAGGGAAGAGTAAAGTGATGGTCTTTGAGAGAGGTGAAGTCAGTGAATGTACAGCGAGGTTGGATGGTGAGGAATTGGAAAATGTGAGTATGTTAAAGTACTTGGGTAGTGTGATGAGTAAGGATGGAGGTTTGGAGGGTGAAGTGCTTGAAAGGGTACAGCAGGGAAGAAAGGTTGCTGGTTCTTTGAAAGCAGTGATAAGAAACAGGGAAGTGAGCATGGATGTGAAAAAGTTACTACATGACAGTATTGTGATACCAACTCTAACGTACGGAAGTGAAGCTTGGACGTTGTTGGAAGGACACAAGTCAAGAGTGAGAGCCGTGGAAATGAGTTATTTAAGAGGAGCCTGTGGAGTCACATGGAGAGACACGCTGACGAATGAGGATATAAAGGAGCGTTGTGGTGTTGATGTGGATGTGATAGGAAGCGTTATGAGGAACACACTGAGGTGGTTTGGCCATGTGGAGAGGATGGAGGGTGAAAGACTGACGAAGAGAGTGTATGTGAGTGAAGTGGAGGGGGAAAGAGGGAGGGGGAGGCCGAGGATGAGATGGAGAGATGGGGTGGAGAGATATATGAGAGAGGGGTGTGTGAGTTGGGAGCAGGGGAGTGAAATGGCGGGGGACAGGGCGACTTGGAGGCGATTTGTTTGTGGTCACCCCAAACGGGATTGAGGCGTCTGGCAATAGATAGATAGATAGGTAGATTTCTTCTTTTTCAGTCCTTTCTCCCACTCCAAATTTTCTCATACTTGCTTCTCCATTTTTCGACTTCCCAACTTTTGAATTGAAGTCTCCCATAAGTATAGCATATGTTGTCTTTTCTTCCATAATCTGGGAGATGTCATCACAGAATGTTTCTATTTCTTTATCCGGGCTTTGAGAAGTTGGTGCACATATTTGTACTTATTTCAGGGTATATTTTTTTGCACAGTCTAATGACAACAAATGCTGCTGTCTTTTTTTTTTTTTTTTTTTTCCTTTTTTTTGCCTATCGACCATTGGGGCCGGAGCCCCTGGTCAAGGCAAAAATATATATATGTATATACATTGACACATATATCGCTGGTGCAGTGGTAACGTTCTCGCTTGCCAACTGGTGGACGGGAGTTCGCGCCTCGCTCAGATTGCGAAAAGTTTCACTAACGAAGTGGGTGGTTACTGTCCCCCTTGAGCAAGGGGACGGGTGTGTGCGTGTGTGAAGGTCACAGCCTTGCCCTTAGATCGGACTATATGAGCTCTCAGCTCCCTTCCGGGAGGGTAAAAAGCTGATGATCACGACCATCAAGTGATCCTGACCGACCCGGTGAATTACATATATATACGAACATATATATATACATACATACATACATACACACATCCATGCATATGAACATACACACGTATATATATATATATATATATATATATATATATATATATATATACATACATAATAATTTTTATTTTATTATTTTTTTGTATTTTTATTTTTATTTTTATTTTTTTATATTTTTAACCTTATATTACTTATAAACTAAAATGACTAATCTAAATACCCTAAAACTAACCACCTAACAGACAAATCGCTGACCTATACTAAATCCTAAGAGACAAATAACTAGACCTACACTAATGGTAAAAAAGTGTCGACCAAGGGAACACCATCGACTGCAGATATGAAATGCCTTTCTACATTGCATACCTGCACTGATCACCTGGTGACTGTCAGTCAAGGCACAACTTAATATAGGGGACATCAATATATGAAAGGGAACCAGACGAGTCAGGAACATTTCCATATACGTCAGCTGTCGGCCCTAATTAGAATAACTTAAGCAAGATGGTATAATGTATTTACATAATATGTACAAAAAGTGAAGAACCTCACCCAGCAGACCACCATCGACTGCAAGTGCCCAGTACCTTCCTATATTGCACACTTGCACTCATCAACTGGTGACTGTTAGTCGAGGAACGGGGTTAATGTAGGAGACGTCAATATTAGAAACAGATCAGTGGGTGGAGGAACTATTTCAAATACGTCAACAGTCAACCCTAATTAACAGTACAATACATACATATTTACAGTTGATAAAAACCATAACCGTACAGTAAAAAGTCACATCACTCTGATCAGTCCGGTCTCTCTCAGGAAAGCCATCAATTTATCAGTCATAACAATGTCCCCATCACCCAGGATGGTAGAAAGGGTGAAGGGGACGTCTGCTGCGCCGCAGTAATTTATAAGTGAAGCACGTTCACGAATAAATCGCCGACAGCGCAGGACGATATGACTGATAGATAACACCGCATCACAGATGTCACAGTGCAGTGGGAATTGTCTTTCCATATATGGTTTCATGTGCGTTAATATAGTGGCATTAAGCCGTAATCGCGCCAACACTTTTTCCTCAAGACGACTGGGACGGTTGGCAGTGTCCCAGTCGCCCAGGTACGGCTTACAAGTTGGAATATTCAGTCTGGTCCACTGACCTTGCCACAGAAGATTTATTGATTTCTTTCCGAGAGAGAGACTCGACCGTAGATCACGAGGAACGTCCCAAGTCTCCTCGAGCTCTACAGTCGACTTTGCAAGTAAGTCAGCCTGCTTATTGCCGTAGATACGACAATGACCAGGCACCCAGATCAGCGTGAATGACTTGTTGCATGAATGCAACTTATTAACGATGCGGCCCTGGATCTCGTGAGAATCCGTATTGCAAGATGTAATTGCCTGAAGGGCTGATTTTGAATCCGAAAATATGACAAATGAGTCATGCCTTGAACTGAGAGCATAGTCTATGGCTTTGTCAATAGTAAAAAGTTCGGAGGTAAACACAGATGTATGAGTCGGCAACCGATACCTGAGGGCACATTCTGTCGACCACACACTTGCACCCACACATTCACTCGACTTGGAGCCATCGGTGTACAAGTGGTGGGACCCCAAGTAACGAATGATGATGTTATGAAACAAGTGGTGGACCTCCGCCTCCGGCGCCTTGGCCTTTGGTGGTGGGAGCCATGTAACATCAACAGTAAAGCCAGGTGGCTCCCATAGCGCTGTATTTTTTAACACCAACTTGTCACAGTCACTGGGGTCCACAGCAAGCTCCTGAGTCAGTAAGTGGAGGTATCGGCAAGTGGCCGACGCACCCCCCGCAGAAGGTGATGGTATTGACGCAGGGGGGTACAGGTCACATTGCCGATATTACTTTTCCCAAATGTTCGAAGTCCATAGGACCAAGCCAGGTGGTCACGGCGAATACGGAGGGGAGGCACATTCGCCTTCACTTCCATATGAGCTACACGGGTACACCGGACAGCTCCAAGACACATTCGCAAACATTTATTCTGTAGCACATCCAATCCTTTCAGCGTGGCATCGGATGCCGAGCCATACATCTGTGCGCCATAGTCTAGCTTTGATCGAATGAGGGACTTATATACCATTAATAAAGATTTTCTGTCGGCACCCCATGTAGTACCCGCTAGGTACTTGAGGACATTTACTGGTTTATTGCAACGAGCAAGGAAAGTATTAACATGAATTTTAAAATTCAACCGACAATCAAAATGAATTCCCAGAAACTTTACAGAATTTTGAAAAGGTACCGCCTGATTATCCAAAGTTAAGCACAAATTAGGTACGTTACGATTAGTGAAGACTACAGCAGCACACTTACGGACGGAAAACTTAAATCCCCACTGCAAGGCCCATTGGTGGACAGAGTCAAGGGCCTGCTCTGTCAGATACACTGCTGAATTTAACGATGTTGTCTGCAAGACTTCTGTTAATTAGAAATCTTACACCACTAACTCTTTCTTTTTCCCTTCCTGTGTATTTATATATATATATATATATATATATATATATATATATATATAGACTTAGGATATTAAAATGTATGTCAGTTCTCTCTCTCTCTCTAAATATAATAAAATATAATATATATATATATATATATATATATATATATATATATATATATATATATATATATATATATATATATATATATATATATATATATATATATATATATATATATATATATATATATTCTGTCTATATACTTAGGCTGCTTCCCCCAAAGAAAGGGGATAACCGAGGCAGGACGACGCACTCCCACTTTACTCATCCACACACATGCATTTATTCATATCTTAGCCCAAAGGAAGAATGGGAGAAATTTTTTCCCCCGAGTTAGACCCTGTTTTGGATCATATAGCCCCCTAGGTTACAGGAGCGCGCTACCACCCCCGGCACAACAGTCCCAGGAGAGGTTCGAACTCGCAATCCCCCGATCACGAGCTTGATGCTCTACCACTGAGCCACCGTGCCCCCTTAGCCCAAAGGAGAGATAGTACAGATTCTCACTGCACCACACCGTACGAGGGTTGCCTGTGCAGTGCAAACAGCGACATCAGCTTCAGGGCCTGACAGCATAGCTGGTTTACCCCTGCCACATGATAATGGACCCTTCCCCCATACGTACCTGCACCTGACCTGGTCATCTGATCAGCCCAAAACTGGAGAATATCTCCTCGGGGTCATTACACCATTTATTTATTGACAATTTCTTTCCAATCATTCCTATCACGTGCAGCTACTATTCCTTGCTCTACAGACATCCCTCTTGCATCTAATGCTCTCTTCACACTGTCCATCCATCCTACTTGTGGTCTTCCTCTCAGCCTTACACCTCTCCCATCCAATCCAGTTTTCTTTTTCACCAGTCGCTCTTCATCCATTCTCTCCATATGCCCAGACCATCGCAACACTCTCTGCTCAGTTCGATCAGGCATCTCCCACATAACTCCAGTTCTTCGCACTTCATCACTTCTCATTCGATCCATACACATCACTCCACACATACGCCTCAGACACATCATCTCCATTGCATTCAAACTTTTCCTCTCTGCTACACACATACTTCTTGTTTCAACCTCATATAATGCAGTTGGTACCATTATATACATTATATATATATATATATATATATATATATATATATATATATATATATATATATATATATATATATATATATTATGCGAGGAAGGAGGAACCAATGGCCACGAGCCCGCAATAACTGTTCCTTCCATGAGAAAAACAAAATACAGGAGAGAGCCAAATTCATGGTCCAATCATTTTGAGATGCCTGGACACACTGCGTTTGAAAGACTGGAGATCATAAGAAGCAGGAAATTCAGACAGAGGTAGACAGTTCCAGAGCTGACCTGTTGCATAAATGAAGGACTGGGAGTAACGTTTATCTTTTGCATTAGAGAGTTGGACAGAAAAGGGATGAAAATTTGCTGCTAGACGGGTGCTACGCACCCATCGTAAAGGTGGAGGAATGAATGCAGAGAGTTCAGAGGAGCAGTGACCATTGAGGCAACGATAGAAAAGAGATGAAAATGCAACATTGCGGCGAAGAGACATAGGTTGAAGGGAGTCAGTAAGAGGAGGAGAGTTAATGAGACGAAAAGCCTTTGACCCCACCCTATTGAGACGAGAATACAAAAACCCACACTGGCAGACGAAAAATGATGTATTCCAAACAGTTTCGGCGACAGCTGTCGCCCTGTTCAGCGGATCTACAGACCAAGAGTGGTACATACAAATGCTGAGAAGCTGCTTATATGCAGGGTGAGGACATCTTTTCCCAACCACACCTGATGTGACCTCACCAGACTCTCCCTCTACTCTGTCCACGATCTGAGTGCGGGATTACAAGGGGTGGCAAGGACCTTGCCACAAATCCTCTCATCACTGGATCTAATTTATACATTCCTTCACTATGGTAAAATTTATACATTCCTTCACTATGGTCAAAATTATTATATCTCTATGTACATACAGCTTCCACAATCCTACGTTTCTTATGGTTACTACATTTGTACAATATTTGGCTAGAATTCCAGTCGATTCTATGGTCGTTTTCAGAAGAGTGAACGTACACTGCGTTATTTATGTTGCCTATCTTACAAGCATACTTGTGTTCCTTAATGCGAGTGTCCAAATCCCTTCCAGTTTCACCAATATACACCAAATCACAGTCTCTACATGGAATTTTGTATACCCCTGCAGTTTCGTTGCTAATGGGTTTATTCTTTACCAGCTTGATCTTAAGGTAGAAGTATATCTAAATGCAATGTTTACATCCAAATCATGACTCAGACTTCACCAAACTAGGATTTGACACATACGGAACCGTGATGTATGACTTATTTTGCTGACTTTGTGATGTTGGTCTAGGTACAAAAAAGGCTTTTCTGGCTTTAAAATACGCTTGCCTTATAAACCAGCTGGGATATTTTAGATCTAAGAATATTGTCCATATCTTGGCGTTTTCCGTATCCAGATGTTGGGGACTACTAATTCTGAGTGCTCTAAGGAACATAGAAGAAATAACTGACATTTTAGTGGAAGTGTGGTGATATGAATAATAATGTATATACAAATTGCACTGGGTTGGTTTCCTGTATACAGAAAAGTTAAGTGTCCCAAGTTCATCCCTGTGCACAAATACATCTAAAAATGGAAGGGAACCATTATTTTCCCATTCAACTTTAAATTTAATTGAGGGAACCAGTGCATTTCATTTTGTAAGAAAATCGTCAATGTTAGCGTATACGTCTGGCCAAAATGAAAGTACATCAACATACCTGTACCACATTAAATTTTGAGGAGATATGGAGGGAAGAAGGTTGGATTCAAAATATTCCATGTACAGGTTACTAAGAATTGGAGAGAGGGGCGAGCCCATACCCATACCAAACTTTTGCATGAAAAACTGATCACCAAAAGAGAATGCATTACACTGCACACATAGGCTAATAAGATGGAGAAAGACATCATGTGGCATGCCGAGATCAATGTTACAATTAGGTAATTTTTCTTCCAAGAAACTAATTACATCTTCAATAGGGACTTTAGTAAAAAGCGAATCTACATCAAAACTGACCAACCTGCCACTGGAGAAACTGAGAGACTTAATCTTATCAATAAAATCAGTAGAGTTTTGGACATAGGATTTAGAGAATGTGCCAACCAGTGGGGCTAATTTGTTCGCTAGAAATTTTGAAAGTTTGTAAGTGAATGAGCCACACTGTGAGATGATGGGACGGAGGGGAATCTGTGGTTTATAGGTCCTTGGTAATTCATAAATGTAAGGTAATTTTGGATTAATTTGAATGAACTTACTTGCATCAAAATTTGGCACATCCTTTAAAAGGCTTTTGACTTTCTTATTAAAGTCTGTGGATAACTCTTGAGAAGGAATGACACAAGTTTTTAGTAAGTAGTGGCATCACTCAACAGGTGGTTCATCTTTTCCACATAATCAGGTTTGTCTAAAATGACCACACAATTACTTTTGTCCGCTTTTGTAATAAGAATAGAATAATTTTTCTTGAGACTTTCAAGGGCCAAACGAAAACGTCGTGGTATGGAGTCACTGGATTCAAAATTTCCTATGAAACTGCTAATTATTAAACCAGTAAGGCACGGGATATCCAGCTTGCTGTTAAAGGTAGAAGAAACAAAATCAAGTGCTACATTATTTCCTGGTTTCAAGGCAAAGGACAAACCAAAATTTAACACTTGCTCCTCGACACGACTCAGTACATACGGAGAAAGATTTAAGATGGAATTCGGTAACATACACATACTCCACGGACATTGGTTACACAAATCACTAAGTTTTTCTTGCAGTCGGATACGTGTGAAATAAGTTTGTCTGTTACATTTCTTATCAGCTGTTTCACATATTGCTTGAAATAAATCACTTGGCAGTTGTTGCTTGAGGAAACTCAACGTACGTCGTAGTTGGTTTCTCTCTTCACGTTGCGTATACCGTCTTTCAGTAACATCCGTGCAGAATCAGGGAAGGGGTCGTGTTGCTACCTGAATAGAGAAGGTCTGAAAGATCTGGGCACCACTTGTTCATGGAGGCAATCAGTGAGGAAATGTTGCTGTAGTTTCTTGCGTTTTACGGAGATAAGCAGCTTCGCATAACGACGAAAGCAGGCCTCAAGATGGGGGAAAGTGACCAAAAAGAAGTGGATGAATGTGTGTCTTATCGTGAGATCCATGACGGCTGAAGAGTCACACTATCGTGACCGTGATATAGGATACAAAAACCAAGTTTCATAGGAAATTTTGAATCCAGTGACTCCATACCACGACGTTTTCGTTTGGCCCTTGAAAGTCTCAAGAAAAATTATTCTATTCTTATTACAAAAGCGGACAAAAGTAATTGTGTGGTCATTTTAGACAAACCTGATTATGTGGAAAAGATGAACCACCTGTTGAGTGATGCCACTACTTACGAAAAACTTGTGTCATTCCTTCTCAAGAGGTTATCCACAGACTTTAATAAGAAAGTCAAAAGCCTTTTAAAGGATGTGCCAATTTGATGCAAGTTCATTCAAATTAATCCAAAATTACCTTACAGTTATGGATTACCAAAGACCCATAAACCACAGATTCCCCTCCGTCCCATCATCTCACAGTGTGGCTCATTCACTTACAAACTTTCAAAATTTCTAGCGAACAAATTAGCCCCACTGGTTGGCACATTCTCTAAATCCCATGTCCAAAACTCTACTGATTTTATTGATAAGATTAAGTCTCTCAGTTTCTCCAGTGGCAGGTTGGTCAGTTTTGATGTAGATTCGCTTTTTACTAAAGTCCCTATTGAAGATGTAATTAGTTTCTTGGAAGAAAAATTACCTAATTGTAACATTGAGCTCGGCATGCCACATGATGTCTTTCTCCATCTTATTAGCCTGTGTGTGCAGTGTAATGCATTCTCTTTTGGTGATCAGTTTTTCATGCAAAAGTTTGGTATGGGTATGGGCTCGCCCCTCTCTCCAATTCTTAGTAACCTGTACATGGAATATTTTGAATCCAACCTTCTTACCACCATATCTCCTCAAAATTTAGTTTGGTACAGGTATGTTGATGATGTATTTTCATTTTGGCCAGACGTATACGCTAACATTGACGATTTTCTTACAAAATGAAATGCACTGGTTCCCTCAATTAAATTTAAAGTTGAATGGGAAAATAATGGTTCCCTTCCATTTTTAGATGTATTTGTGCACAGGGATGAACTTGGGACACTTAACTTTTCTGTATACAGGAAACCAACCCAGTGCAATTTGTATATACATTATTATTCATATCACCACACTTCCACTAAAATGTCAGTTATTTCTTCTATGTTCCTTAGAGCACTCAGAATTAGTAGTCCCCAACATCTGGATACGGAAAACGCCAAGATATGGACAATATTCTTAGATCTAAAATATCCCAGCTGGTTTATAAGGCAAGCGTATTTTAAAGCCAGAAAAGCCTTTTTTGTACCTAGACCAACATCACAAAGTCAGCAAAATAAGTCATACATCACGGTTCCGTATGTGTCAAATCTTAGTTTGGTGAAGTCTGAGTCATGATTTGGATGTAAACATTGCATTTAGATATACTTCTACCTTAAGATCAATGCTGGTAAAGAATAAACCCATTAGCAACGAAACTGCAAGGGTATATAAAATTCCATGTAGAAACTGTGATTTGATTTATGCTGGTGAAACTGGAAGGGATTTGGACACTCGCATTAAGGAACACAAGTATGCTTGTAAGATAAGCAACATAAATAACGCAGTGTACGTTCACTCTTCTGAAAACGACCATAGAATCGACTGGAATTCTAGCCAAATATTGTACAAATGTAGTAACCATAAGAAACGTAGGATTGTGGAAGCTGTATGTACATAGAGATATAATAATTTTGACCATAGTGAAGGAATGTATAAATTAGATCCAGTGATGAGAGGATTTGTGGCAAGGTCCTTGCCGCCCCTCACTCACGTCGTGGACAGAGTAGAGGGAGAGTCTGGTGAGGTCACATCAAGTGTGGCTGGGAAAAGGTGTCCTCACCCTGCATATAAGCAGCTTCTCAGCATTTGTATGTACCACTCTTGGTCTGTAGATCCACTGAAGAGGGCGACAGCTGTCGCCGAAACTGTTTGGAATACATCTTTTTTCGTCTGCCAGTGTGAGTTTTTGTATCCTATTTCATGGTCACGATAGTGTGACTCTTCAGCCCTATTGAGAAGAGCTGTATGTGGGGAACCTCCACACACATGAGAGTTGTACTCCACACAGGGGCGGATAAAACCCGTGAATAGAGTCAACAATTGTGCAGGGGTGAAGAAGGAACGGAGTCGGCATAGCACACCTAATCTCTTGGAAGCAGATTTTACAAGAGATGTAATATGATCTTTCCAAGACAAGTCCCGAGTAAATGAAACCCCAAGCAAGTTGAAGGATGATGCAGGATTAAGCTGAAAATTATGAAACATAAGCGGGTACACCTGTGGAAGATTTTATCGAGTTGGTACGTGTAAGAACTAAGTCTTTGATGCATTAAAAACAAGATTATTTTTACCCAAGTCAGAGATACGAGCCAAGTCAGACATTAGGTGTGCCATAACCTCATCCCTTGTTTGTTGAAGTATATGGTGAGATAGGCTTTGCAGGAACGGAATGGAAAGGTGAAGGATGGAGTCATCAATATACGAGTGGATAGGGTTAAATATACAGCTTAGAAGGTCATTGATGAATAAAAGGAAGAGAGTTGGTGATAGGACAGAGCCCTGAGGATCACCACTGTTGATAGATCTAGAAGAACGATGGCCGTCTACAACAGTGGCTATAGAACGACCAGAAAGGAAGCTAGAGATGAAGGCACAGATAGAAGGATAGAAACCGTAAGAGGGCAGTTTGGAAATTAAAGATTTATGCCAGACTCGATCGAAAGCCTTTGAGATGTCAAGTGCAATGGCAAAGCTTTCGCTAAAGTCCCGAAAGGAGGATGACTAGGAGTCTGAAAGGTAGGTGAGGAGATCGCCAGTGGAGCGTCCCTGACGAAATCCATACTGACGATCAGAAAGAAGGTTGTGATAGGAAAGATGCTTTAAAATTTTTCCATTAAGAATTGACTTGAAAACTTTTGAGAAACAAGATGTTAAAGCAATTGGACGATAGTTAGAGGGTTGGGAATGGTCAATCTTCTTTGGGACTGGCTGAATGAGAGCAAACTTCCAGCAAGAAGGAATGGTACAAGTTGATAGACAAAGGCAAAAGAGTTTGCCTAGGCAGGGTGTAAGCACAGAAGCTCAGTTCTTGAGAACAACAGGAGGGACTCCATCAGTCCCATATGCCTTGTTAGTACTGAGGCCTGTGGTGGCAGAAAATACATCAGCTGAAGAAATTTTAATGTCAGCCATGAAGAAGTCAGAGGGGGGCGGTGATGGAGGAACAGCACCGGAATCGACTAAGGCGGAATTGGAGGAGAAAGTCTCAGTGAAGAGATCTGCTTTATCGGTAGAAGAAATAGCTACAGAACCATCAGAGCAGAAAAGAGGAGGGATGGATGATGAGGTAAAGTTGTTAGAAAGGTTTTTGGCAAGGTGCCAGAAGGAGCCGGAAGAATTCGAGTTGGAGAGTTGAAAGCATTTAGTATGGATGAAATTATTTTTAGCAGAGAGAAGAACAGACTTAGTACGATTCTGGGCAGAAACGTATAAAAGATGCTATTCAGGGGTGCGTTGGCTCCGGTACCTTTTATAAGCCCTCTCCTTGTTGCGGACAGCATTAGAACAAGCGTGATTAAACCCAGGCTTTCTTGCATTAGTCAGAAGGATAGGAGAAAGGAATGTATGCTTCCATGCCCGAGAGAATAACCTCCGAAATGCGCAAGGCACACTCAGATGGCTCCCGGCCATGGAAGCAATAATCATTCCACGGAAAATCAAAGAAGCACTGCTTGAGGGCCTCCCAATCCGCAGCTCCAAAGTGCCACAGACGACTTTTCATTGGAAGGTCCGCAGTCTGTACCGGAGCGATAGGACAGGTTAAGGTGATAAGGTTGTGATCGGAGGAGCTCAACGGAGAGAAAAGATTAACAGTGTAAGCAGAAGGATTAGTTGTAAGGAAGAGAGAGAGAGAGAGAGAGAGAGAGAGAGAGAGAGAGAGAGAGAGAGAGAGAGAGAGAGAGAGAGAGAGAGAGAGAGAGATCATATAGATAGACAGACATTTAGATAGATAATTATACAGAATAACATTCGATGAGGAGTTTGGAAGGACATCTAGTGTAAGGTGGAAAGAATGTAAGCAAATAATTTGGAAGGAGGTAAAGAGTGTTAGACAGAGTGATAAACAAGGTAGCAGAGGAGTGATAGATAAATATGGCAGATTCCTAGTGGAGAAGGGAGTAACTGCGGGTATATGGAGGGAACACTTCAAGGAACTGTTAACATTGCGAATGAAAGTTGTGCAAATATATGTGGCTGGGGAATGGGTGGGAGAAAGAGGGAGATGAGAAGGGAGGATGAGATCAGTAGGAAGGAAGTAGTGGAAGCAATGAAGGAAGTCAATATGGGGAAAGCTCCATGAATTGATGGAATATGTGGTGAAATGCTGAAGCATGGGGAGAGACTGTAATAGAATGAATGGTGTATGTGCAGAGTGACCTGGAAGCATAGTCCCGGTGGACTGGAAGTGAGGTATAATTATTCCCCTGCACAAAGGAAAACAGGAAAAAGAAGTGTGTGACAATCATAAGGGCATTTGTCTTCTTAGTTTAACAGGGAAACTATATGGCAGGTTACTTATCGACTGAGGCAGGGAAATAACAGGAATTAGTTGGCGAAGAACAGGGAGGTTTCAGGAAGGGAAGAGGTTGTGTGGACCAGATATACATCTTAAAGTGATTAGTGGAAAAGTTTCCAGAGAAGGAAAAGTTGTATGTGGCCTTCGTGGATTTGGAGAAAGCATATTACACGGAGGATAGGCAAGGAGTGTGGAAAATATTAAGAATGTATGGAGGAAATGGGAAGCTGTTGAATGCTGTGAAG